>NW_009205915.1:9126-21880 GCF_000690835.1 Fulmarus glacialis | reverse complement strand
CATTATTCAGGCTTGCATTAAAATGGGAAAAATGAATAATAATATTCTGCATTACACACATTTTTAATCATCTGAAAAAAACCCAAGTAAAAGTGTAAAACTAATGGGTTTTAATTCACTTTTTTTTTGCAAATAAATCAGTAACTTTTCAATCTGATATGCATTTTTCCCATTGACTCCTGTGTTTCACGATTGCAGCCACGACCAGGGTCAGAAACAATAAAACTCGATGAGAAATGACAATTCCCAGAGCTTTCTAAGCCAATATTATCTGCCTCAGAGGTTGGGATCATTCAAATAAAGATCAGCACGATATCAGAACTTTTGGTTCTTTATCCAAACAGCTGAGTCTTTCCCAGCTAGCCCATCACAGCTCAATAATCATATAGAGTTATATCAGTGATGCTCATTCATATTTCACAGGCTATAATAAACACAGCAAAAATTAGATGAGGTTCCATTTGAGGTTAAATGTTTCCATGAGATAATAATTTCTGTTTATAACAAGGAAAAAAAAAAAAAAAAAAGACTACTGGTCTATTTTTAAAACCTAATTTAGACCCGGTATCCAAAATATCAGTTCACAACAGACCATGAATGAGACAGGATTATGCTCTCTTCTTCATAGTTTTAAATGTAAATGAGGGCGTCGGGAATCCTGCGGCGCGGAGGCTGAGCAGGAGGGAGCCGCAAGCCTTTGCCGTGCCCACATTGCAGGTGGGTTTCATTGTATCATCCCCAAGGATTCTCACAATAACAGATTTTCCTGCCCTGTCGAGGGCAGAGCCTTTACATCCTTGTGCCACATTCTGGTTTCTTCCTAAAACTTGAAATCATCCCAAGGAAAAGGCACCGCATCCCTTTCCCCTCCCTCGCAGCCGCTTGGGGGTTTCGTGGTCCAGCCCCGGGGAGGGTGGGACGTCGCCGGCTGGGATGTCACCGTCGCACACGAGCACGACAGGGCAGCGTGGAAAGAAAAACAGGAGGAAGCGATAACACAAAGCTCACGTTGGGAGGGATGCAGCCTCCATTGCCAGGGAGCTCACCCGGGGCTGCAGGCGCGTGGGAACAGGCAACATCTGCTGAGGAGTGAAGGCTCAAAACCCAGGACTGTCTAGTGCAACGGTAAATTTTGCTATTTGTCAGTGGAAACCTTCAAACAAGCACTTAGAGCATATCCCCATTGATTACACCAAAACGTGTGGCTATCTGGAGCTGTAGGTAAGCAGGAACCTAACAGGTAGAGCAATGCCGCTGTCTAGCTAAAGGAAAGCCGGACTAGAGAGTTATCATTAGTTGTACCTTATCAGTGTGTTCAAGGCTCAGCTGAAGTTTGAGCTGCGATGCGCTGGGTGATGAGCAAATGGACCAGCAAAACACGACCCCTTGCTGCGAAGAGCTTCCCAGTCAGATCAGAGGGTGAGAAGTAAATGCATTAGTCTTGTTTTGCAGCTTGGAAACAGCAGCAGCAGAACATTTGCAGGTGATTTTCCCCAAGGTCCTACTAAAAGTCCAAGATAAAGGTTGAGCAGACCTCTGAGGCTGTTCAGCTCTGTAATCACCCGGCTCTTCTCCCTACCTTGAGCTTGCGGCTGCGTTTCCTGCCCTATCCTTGACTTCAGTAGATTTTTAGGGCACGTGGAGAGTAAAACTTCCATAATTACAGGCACTGATGTGTTAAAGAGGACACCAAATGCTTTTCTGTGGTTTTGCATTGGAGCAAGAAGGGATAGTTTCTTTTTCCCTAAATCATGAGGTTATTTGGAGTTTAGGTATTTCTGCCTGCGGAGCTGTACGTTCTGTTTTTATGCCATGTTGTTTGTGAGCCATAGGCTGCAGTCTCTTTTCAAGGAGCAAACAATAAAACGACTTGCTTTTGTTTCTTTTCAGACACAGAACATTATACTAGCTAAAAAGTGCCTTTTAGAAACATAGCTTTGCTCGTGGAAGAGGGCTATTAGCGTGTTACCCATCCTCCAGCAACTATAATTCATTGTGCCATTAAGACGCTGTCACGGGCTGATAGCAAAAGAAATAGCTATGAGAAAATGTTCAGTAAATTATTTTGCAACTTGAGTTTATTAAAAGGGTGTCCTTTAGCCTGTCTGCCTTAGAAAATTCAGGCAAGGCAACAGGGGCTCATCCTACTCTCCCTGGGGTGGACAGAAAGACGTCCTGGGAAAGCCGGCAGGTCTGAGATCCGTGAGGAAGGAGATCTGCTGCTGCCAACCCACCGCGGGATGGAGCCCAGGCCGTGGCACAGGGTCCCTCACTGCTCTGCCGGCAGCTCAGGCACCAGGCTTAAATTCACGCTCTGCAGGAAAAACCTACATTACTACAGGTGGAAACCACCTTTCCATCGCGGGGGTGAAGAAATCTCAGATAAATCCAACAGCCCTACCCCGCAAAAAACTCCAGCGCAGGGTCCCGGAGGGGAAGGTGGGGAGGAGGCACCGTCCCTCAAGTCGTCGCTCTCAGGCACATGTGTTTTTGCCGATTGCTTTTCGGAAAACCACAGAGCTGGTTATCAAGTGTTCACATGAAAAATCTCCGATTCCGGAAGTTTTGTTGTCGTAGAGCCAGATAAGCTCAGAAACGTGAAGCCAAGGTTTCAAAATCAGCCAGCCAGTAACTGCGTTTTGAGAGTTTGCAATCTGGAAGCCCTGTCTCTCAGACAAACCATGAGGCTCCTTTCCGCTGAGGAGGCTCAGAAGCAGGGGCTGGGGCTTAGCTAAGGGCACGCGGCGCGCGAGCTGAGGGGTAACTCGGGTTTTTTCAGCCTGTAGGTAGCACTACCAAGAAAATTCATAAAATTAATATCCCCTGCAGTCTGTTGTCATGCCTCCTTCCAGTGAGACATAGCTAAAAGAGACCATCTTATGTCAAAATCTGAAAAAAATCAGGAATCGCAGGAGTTAAGGCTTCCTTCCAGAAAAATAAAGCCCGTTTGGCAGAGGGAAGGTTTCCAGGCAGGACGTAGCTGCCCATTCAGACAGGCAGAGAGCTGAGGCAGGCAGGGATTTGGGACATCTAAGCAGTGTTTAAATCTCATTAGACGTGGCTTTGTTTTAAAGCAGACAGGTAACTGGGGAAGTGACACACAGCCCAGTTTGGGACTGGACATACCCCATATGTTTTGCACAGTAGCCTCATGCTAACCATGCTCGCTGAGGGCTAGCTCAGCCCCCCAAAATCCCTCCCCTCCAAAAAAATCTCCGATACACAAGCCCTTTCCCGCAGCCAGCCCATCTCACCTCCCCAGCACCCACCAGTGCGTGCTGGGGGCCGGGTCCTGGGCTCCGGGGTGGGTTCCCACCACGCCTGGCAGAATGGAAATCTCCTGTAGGCAGATTTTACACTTCCAGGTGAAAAGGCTGGACTAGGTGGGGAACAGAAAAATCCTCGGCAATTTCCTCAGCTTGACGACTTTTAAATTAGATGGCATTGATTATTTTAGTGATGAAGAGTATTTGGAATATGGAGACAACACGAAAGCATGAATGAAGATTAACTCTTTTTTTCCAACCCTAGAAAATGTTGAAAAGAGTTACCAGAGTATTTGAAAATATTTTTAATAGTTTGGAACAACTAAATTTAGCTGAGCTGCAGATAGGCCTCTCTTTATTACAGCTAGAGTTACTATGGCAACATGCTACAATTATTTATCGCCATGACGATCCACTGTAGATTTTTTAAATGCATTATCTATTTTTGTTTGCATTGTCATTCCTGCCAGGGGAGGGAAGACACCAATTTGGTGCACTGTGAAATGGTCAACATTTCATCCAGGCGATTGCGGGGTGGAGGCTCGGGGAGATTTTAAAATGAGCAGCAGTAAAAGCCAAGGAACAACCACTCTCAGGATTTTTTTTTTTCCTTTTTTAATCTAAAATAGGTTACTGTTTCTGACTGACAAGTGAATAGGAGCTTGTCCTTTGCCAGTCTTCCTCCTGACTGCTCTTTGATAATCTGAGATACCAGAAACAAACGTGAATGAATGAAGTTCTGCGGCACCCATGAACTGTTATTATCTCTGCCATGGAGAAAGGGAAATGTGAACGAGCTATATTAGGCAACTTCGCTAAGGTCACATTACCAGGCAGCGATAAGGATGTGATTAGGACCTGCTTTCTTGGCCACATTCTCCGGTGTGGCAGCAACAGTGCTGCTGTCACAAGTGCTCTGCGTCTTTATTATATATACCGGGTCAGGGGAAATTGGAAGAGCCTGCCCATCCCTGGTTCGCAGGAGGAAGAGAAGGATATCTGCTATGTGCTGCAGCTTCAGTTGTTTACCTGTGACAGCACAGGCGCTCCACCAGCCCACCGATGCCTGTGGGACTGTTTTTGGGTGCAGGGTGGGTTTCCACTGACCTCGTTCAGCCCATGTCAGCGTTTCAGGGCGGTGGTAGCCGGGTGCTCCAACCCGGAGATGTCTCGCCCCGGCAGAGGCAGAGCAGACCTCCCTCCATCCCAGGGCACAATCCTGTCTCGTGCAGGAAACACACCACCCACCTCCCTCTACCCCTCTGGGGGAAGACGCTTGAGTGGAGCGGATGTGCTTGAGGAAAGGATGGTGGATTTTGTTCTGACACATCCAAATAATGCTCTGCCGGTCTTGTCCGGAGCGACGGTTAAATAATCCTAAGGAGGACTTGGAAAGAGCTCCCTTTGTGGCTCTCTGACTAATGAAAAGCCCTTTATATAATCCTGCAATCAACTGCATGGGGCTGCTGGGATGGGTAATTGGGCTATGAACGGGCTCCGTTTACGGGAGATTATGTAATTTACCGTTCTGTCACCGTCCGCTCCCAAAACTGTGATTCTTTCTCCAAGGCTTACATTCCCAGAGATACAAGTAATGATCAAGACTTGGCTCTTCGCATCTTAGATCACGAACAGGATCTTTATAGATGCGACTAGTTTGGATTAAACCCAACTCCCCGGTGCGCTAAGGTGGGGAATTTCCTGGTGGGAGATTCCGGATTTTTGCTCTTAGACAGCACATGTAGATGTGAAAGCGACGGGCACTCGAGAAACGAATAGACAGGCAAGCTAGATAGAGGGACATTGTGGCTTGGACTGTATCCTAGCTTCTTTCTTATCAGTGGGTGTCCACCGAGGGCTTTGTACAGCAGGTAAAATAAGAAAGGTATTTTAGGTGAAAGACGTACCTCAATAAAAAAGGACATAGCATGCAGAGAGAGAAAATGCTACATTACACATCCAAATATTGGGCTGGCAGAGAATTTGCAGAGCTGCTTGAATTAGCCAAACATTAAAGAAGAGATAAGTGTTACTTTTATTAAATAAAACCAAACTTTTTGCTCTTTTAGTGTTCAGGGTCTAAAGACAAGCAATGACTGTCCACTAACAAATGTCAACGACAACTGGTGAAACTGGGGAGGAAAGCTCGCTGGCCTTACACATTCTTGCCCCTGGAGGGGCAAGAACCATTTTGTAATACCTCTGTACTCCTGTGAACCAAACCCATGTCATTTTAATAGGCTATATTGAAAAAAACTTCACTTATATAGCAGTTTTGAAACTATAATCCAGCAAAGACATCCTCCTACTAAGGGAGCTTTTGGGTCACACATCTCCTGCTCCTCGGTCTAATAGAGCAGCTAGTGCTGGTGCTCACCCCTGGTGTCTCCTGGTACTTTATGCTGCAGAGCAACCTGGTATTTGCTGCTTGGGAGGGTTTTGGAGCCAGGTCTTTACTCGTTAGCAAAAAAAGCAGGGCGCCCCGCTTCCCACTCCTCTGTTGCCAAACACACACCCAGCAACATCAAAGCGTAAAAAAGTTTTTACAACAGCCCCAGCAGTGACTCACCCGTTGGCTTCCTGGTCCTTATCGGGGGAGATCCACTTTGCAGAACAAGCACGGTGCTGCTCTGCGTCCCCGGGCCTTGGCAGCTTCATCCCCACCATTGCCCCTGTCTACGGGTACCAAACAACTGCACACATTCCCCAGAGCTGGCGCCCACGATTTGCAAAGTCAAACCGGTGTGAAGGACGGAGGGAGAGAGCGAAGGGAGTGGGATGAAAGGGGGTCGCAATAATCCCAGTGGGATTTCACATGGATTAGGTAGGTGCCCAGCTTGCAGGGTGGCAACCTGCTGCTGTCGGGTATATGTGGAATAAAAAGAAAAGCCTGACAATCTCCAAAGCACTGTTTAGTGTTGGGCTGAGATATTAGGACTAGCTATATTACCGTGCTTTGCCATGGGCAATTCATCCTGCTTCTCAGAGAGGGCTGTTGGTCCAAGCAACGCATGCCATGAAAGTGGCCGTGGGACTTGCTGTGCCTGAGCGGAGCCAGACAGATATTCCCAGAGGGTTGCGCTCTATTTATGAGACTATTTCCAACAGTCTTCAAGAGGGATCTTGCTGTAGGTCAGCACTGCAAGACCGACAACCAGACTGAAAAACACCAAGCAAGTGTAAGAGACGCTTGTTTTCCAGCCCTGTTTCTGAGGTGACGGTTCCCTGCCTTTGGCACATGCTGTGGCACAAAGACTCCTTCAGAGCGGTACGTGGTCCTGCCTGCAAAGCCCCATGCCACGTCCTGCGGCAAATCAACTGAGATGCATGGCTGTAGCGAGCCGCGGAGCGTTCCTGCTGTCATGTCAATACTCCCTGGGCGAAAAGAGTTTAGGAACTGCTGGTTTAGACCAGAGAGGTTAACAGTCATTGATTTAACACTTTTTCTGCACCTTCCAAGGTTGAGCCATCACTGAGTAGATGCACTCTTTTGCTTTTCCCCCGACTATATGAACCTCAGGTCTGAGTACAAAATCCACTGGTGACTGCTAACAAGAGCCTGAGAAGCGTATGCAGAAAGCCTGAGCACAACCGGGCTCTGTGGCAGGAGCATTTGGGTGGGTAATGGTTGAGTTACACTGAAAATCAATCTCTTTTCCATCTGGCAGTGGAAATATCACTTGAAGGAAAAGACAGAGGCAGGACCAAAACTGCTAAGACCTCCAGAGTCCATTGCCGCCGCAAGGGTCCGCAGGCAGAGAGAACAGGAGCATCTCTGCCATCATGGTTTGAAATCCTGAGGGTATGGAAGGTGAGTTGGAGTGAATGGGATTTCCCTGATTTTGCAGGCTTGATGCCAGGATGGGGACAGGGTGAACGTACCCCTGACATCGATGCCCAGAGGGACATGAGGCCACTTTTGCAGCGCACGCCATGAGATGGCAGCTGCAGCACAAGTCCAAACGGAAACTCTGCAAGTCGCTTTGTCCCCCAAGTTACTCTGCTCCTGTATGGGAAACTGCAGATGTAGGTGGATTATATCTTACGAGTTTTGTAGGACAAGAGAAAAATCTATGAGGAGTTAGGCCCTTGTTGTCCTAAGCACCGCAAATATGCAAAGTAAAGGACAATATCTGTCTCCAGCTACTTATGATCTGTGCAAAGAAAGGGTGGGATTTCAACAGGAAACTGGAAACACGGGTATATTCGGTGATTTTTTACAGGTGACAGACACAACAGAGTGTTTTCTTTGCTCAGACTATTTACTGATGTGAAAAACAAAATCCTGCTTGTAAAATCAGACACACACTGGAAAGATGTTTTCTAAGAACTAAATCTAGTTAAAGTCCTGAGCCAGTTTTTGCGGAGACTATTGCATCGGATGCAGGAGGACGGATTTAGTTTTAGGATGGGTCTGTGGGATTACAATGAGCCCTCTGATGTTTGTCAAGTGATGCATTATTTCAAGGAACAACCTGGGCTATAGCAGCCCCTGTGTCATGGTGGCAGGGTAAGAGAGGAACACTTTTAAATGTTAATTAGTAGGGAAAAGCTGTCTTGCACACTAACCACAGAGATCTCCGGTGATGGCAGGAGGCAAAGGAGAGCAATAGAGTGTTTCATTTGTAATGCATGTTTTTATTTCACCTTGAGATCTGCTCATTGATGGATTTGGCATGCAGATAATGAAACTGCATTGCTGTAGGGTTCCTGACTGCAAGGTGCTTAAGCACAAAAGGAAGCCCCTAGGAAACCTCCTGGCAGGGGGCAGGAAACCCGGTACTTGGCAGGGATTATGGGAAGAGGTAGCAGGAAAGAGTTGTACCTGCAAGCAGGTAAGAAACAGCAGAGGCTGAAGATGCAGAGTCCCCAGCTAGGCAAGGGGAGGGTGGAATGGCAGAGGGAGGATGAAGCAATCCTACGCAAGTAAGACAAAAAGGATGAGCTGGGCCATGGGGCCAGTTTGAGCTCACATGCTCCTTTCTGTTGCTTCCTTTTGCACGTTGAGGTCTCCTAAGCAAATCATGCACCACTCATGCACCATTGCCATCAAGCTGGGAGCAGTTTCCAGTCCTCCAGCTTCGCTTCCCATTTCATTTTCATTAAGCAGACGTCCTTTTCATTAAGCAGACAGAAGAGCCATGGCTCTACCATGTGCAGTTTTTCAAACGTGGCCAAACCGGGGGCATGGTTCTCCTCCGCCCTGCCCCGGTGTTGGACTTTGCACCGGGGAGAAGTGGGTGGGGAACGCTGCCGCATCGGAGCAGTTACGGCTCTTGAGCTACATGTGGTTTTGCTGGAGTGGTGATGTGCCAAATGTAAGAAATGCCACACCAATGGTCATCTGCTCAGAGCAGACCTCCATCATACCGCTCTGCTTTGGTTTCCTCCACTGGGGTCAAATTTGTGCTGCCACCTCTGCCCCAGGCTGCCCCGTGAAGAACAACGTTGGGGTAATGCCATCGTCCGCCCTGAGCCAGAGGGCACATCTCAGCCACTTCTTGGGTTGCAACAAAACCCACCTACAGGCCCTCCTAAACTGGTGTAAATCAGGAATGACTTCACTGACGTTAGAAAAGCCAAATACGGTGTCAGACAAGAATGAAGCCAAATGTTCGTGCCTGAATCCTTCCCTCTAAACTTAAAGTAAAGAAAAAAAAAATTAGAAATGGGCAGAGGAACCGGCTGATAACGCATGCTGGGCTGGGGCAACCAGCGGCTGCATCTCGCCTCAGGGGCGGTTGACTTCAGTGGCCGCATTTTGCTCAGTTGCACAGAGTTTTTAAAGTGCTTTTTGATCCCAGGATGAAAAGTGCTGTATAAATGTAACATTCCCTCGTACAGCTGTCTGTCTGTCAATCCCCAGAGCACGGTCTGCAGCTTGCTTATTTTCTGCGGTTAAGGGGAACCGCAGCTACAGCACTCCTGCATGTTTAACACTATTTCAAAGTCCCTCTTGACTTCCCTTTTCATCCTTCTTCAGGGCTATGTTTAGACTCCAATTTCCAATCTCCTGGACTGAAATTGTTATTAAAATGCAGCACTGGTAATGCTCCATGCATCCCAGCCATAACAAACCACTGCAGGCAAGCACAGCACTGGGGATGGGGAGGGCTCCAAGTGACCATGTACTGTTTAGGCTTTAAAACCAGCCAGGTTTGCTTTGTTTATATAGATCTAAAGGCTATTCCCATCTACTATATACAAATATGGCAATGGGGAAAGGGGGGAGAAAGGAGGGATAAGAGCGTAGTCAAATGTAAGGGCTGTAATTAATCAGATAATTGCAGTATTTGCGTGGAGTGTCTGTAAATATTGCCCCTATTTCTAAGTATAGTACTTTGGACCACGTATCTTATCATGAAACAAACTGTCAAATAGAAAACACATCCACTTCACTGGAATATAATGAATATTAGGTCAGCCAAAATGCAAACTGACTAGATTAATTTGTAGTGGTGTACCAACTGATGTTGGTGAGATAATTTAACAAAACCCGTCAAATAAATATCCACTGGGGGAACAATGCAGAGGAGCAAACGGAGTACGCACTGAAGGATTACAAGGGTTTTGTGTGATTACAGAAGAAGGTCCCAGAGAGCAAACAGAAAAACGAGGGGTGATCTTGCAGAACGCAGGGGAGGATGCAAGGGCTGAGCAGGGGACCCCGGCGGTGCTTTGCAGAGAGCCTTGGACCTCAGTGCTGCTCCTGACGGACCTCAGCTGGGACACCCACGGCTGGACTCAGCCCTCCGGAGCGAGCGTGACGCAGGCGGAGGCTCTGTGGGTGGCCCTCGGCTCGCACGGGGCTTCGGCTGCCCCGATGCTGCATCGTGCCGCTCTCCGGGAAAGCCGTTGGTTGACGTGACGGCAGTTGGGAGCAGTTTGAGAAACGCTGTCTCGGCCCCATGAAAAATGCAGAGCAAAACAAATGGGTTTGAATCTTGCTTTAAATGCTTTGGTTCCTCAGTCAGATGATTTGAGGATTCTGAAAACCGAAACGCTCTCTGTTTCTGCCTTTTTCATATCCCTCTCTTTCCTTTTTTGTTTGGGCAAGGTCAAAATAATCACTGAAATAGTTTATTTGAGGAACCACAATATGTTGATCCCAATGGGAACCTGGGAGCAGAATGAGCCCTTTTTGAAGGGGGAGTGTGTCCCACATCTGGCACGGGAGGGATGCTGCCCATAGCTCCAGCACACACTGGATTGGACGTTATTTCCACAGAAAAGCACAGCTGAGAAATAGGGTGCTCAGACAAGACAAGCGGGGCTCGGGGCCACCCTCTTGCAGCAGCCTCAGAGCCCTCCCGTGCAGAGCACAGGCCACGCAGGGCTCCTGCTGGGAAACCCTCCCAGAGCACTTGTAGTCACCGGGGGTCTCACGCCGCCGCCACGGCACGCAGGAGCTCTGCAGACTGAAGCCTCTCGGCAGTGGGGATGAGCAACCGGTGGGAAATGCTGGTCCTGATGGTGCCGTTCCCCCTGAGCACCCCGTTGGCAGGCGGGGACCCTGGGTGTCCCACATGCTGCTGGGGTCCCAGCCCAGCAATGCAGCACTCTTACCCTGCAAGAACCAGACCCGCGGGCCGGGAACCGGGCTGCCTCTCAGCTGCCAAATCTTCCAACGCAAAGCTGACTCCTGCAGGGCTGTGGACAGTCCAACAGCAGCTACAAGGCACGAGCTGCCTCCTCTCAGGGCAGTCTGTTTTCTGCACTCCCCACAGGGAATGCACTTTGCTCTAAGTCCCAAAACTCAGTTTCAATTTGGATAGCACAAAGAAAGAAATGAGTGAGTTAAAGCATGAGAAATGGCTAAGGAACAATTTGTGTTGTTCTAGTAGCTGGTGAGTGGAAGGTTCCACTGAGAACTAAACACACATCTCCAGCTCAGCATGAACGTTTCACAGTGGTCGGAGCTGCTGCCCCATGGTCGCAGTGGTGAGAGAGGAATCCCTCTGACCCGCAAAGTTCTGGTGCTGTGTTCCCAGGGGAGCACAGTAGCTAACTTAGTGATGTTGACATAACTGACGCCCTTGAAGTGGGATTATAGGACACACGCTGAATTCATTGGGGGGGGTCTATTAATTTGCCCACATGACGGGTCATACGACTGTCTGCTAAGTTTACATCAGCTGTTCACAGTAATATCAGGTGCATTTTATCAGATTCAGCGTTAGTCACCTCGGAATGAAACAGCAAAGGTCCAACTGTTAAGGGCTAGTAAAGTAACAGCTACAATGATAATGGGCAGCAGTAAGTGAGAGTTGTGTTTGGGGTGTTCGATGTCAGCCCAAATGCGGGCAGAGTGGAGTCAGACAAACAAGCTGTGGAAAGCTCAGGCAGGGTCACGCCAGCACAGACCGAGCAGGAGCTGCTCGGGGCTTGCAGTTGGCCACACTGATGAACCAGCACGTGTCCCACTGGGAGAGCCTGGAGCAGAGGCCACGGAGAGCCCTCATTCCCCCCGAGGAGGCTCCAAGTTACCTCTTCTCCTCCGGGATGCAGAGGATGTTTGCGCAGACCGATGCTGGCGGGGTTGTGCGGGGTCCTTCCTGCAGCTCCAGGACTCGTTGCTAAAGCAGCCGACAAGTAGGAGAGCAGATGGCCACGGGCAGAAGGAGGGAGACGGGCTGAAGGTTGAGGAGCAAACAGGCTCGATCCAGGTGTGGGGGGCCTGGCGGGATGGGCTGCAGCAGGGCAGAAGGGGCATGGGGGAAGGCAAACGCAGGGACAGGCATAGCTGTGAGGCTGCACCTTCTGCCACAAACCAGAGGACCCAATATTAACTCTCAAACTCATGATGATGAGAAATACCCTCCCGTATCACCATGGGGTGAGATAAACATCAGCACAGGCAAAAAAAAAAAAAAAAGATTAAGCGCATAAGGATAGAGAGAGAAGGAACCGAGGGGCTTTCTCAGCATGAATGCACTTACCCCACATGACGTAGGTGTTACTGTCCCCACACAACCCAAGGCACCGCCATCTCCCGGTGCTGCTGCATGTTGGCTGGTGGCTGTGGATATCCTTGACAGCTCCAGCCTCTACGCTTACCCCATTTGGCACGCGAGATTTGTTGGGTAAGAGCTGTAGCTGCGTTCCCAAGGTGGCCCTGGGTGTGGGCCGTGGGCTCTCCCTTCCCCCAGGGCGATCCCGATGCTGCCCAGCGAGGTCCTGGGGAGTTTCTCTCCCGCCAGCCGGCTCTGCTGGCTCTGGCATTAGCACTGCCATAACTTGAAGAGCAGGAGGAGGAAGGAAGCTCTCCTCGCCCTGCTGCTCGGCTGTGGGGGCAGGGAGGGGAGGATGCCGTGGAAGGGCTCTCCAAAAAGTGCCTCAGAGGCAGAGAGAACCACCTCTGTGCAGAAACCTGCCTGTGCCAGCCCGGGCAGAGCCTCCCATGACATCAGCTCGCAACCGGCTTCACAACAACACGCCGGAGGAGACCCTGCCGTACGCCACGGAGGGAACCCGCTCCCGGCTGCGGG
>NW_009205915.1:0-9056 GCF_000690835.1 Fulmarus glacialis | reverse complement strand
TGGGACTTCGCCTGCCACCCAAATCCCTGCCAGGGGCACAGGGGATGCTCCTGGGTGTATAGCAGTAGGCTTCATCTTAAGCAGTACTGGCCTAACATAGGCTCAGAGCATCCTAGGACTAGACTTTTGATAATTGGGCATTTTATATTGGTTCAACCACTCCCTCACCCCCCCCAGTGAAATTGCCCCTTCTACTCCACCCGATTTACACAGCAACAACCAAGGCCAGGGCTGGCCCCCAGCCTGGCAAGCAGGATAGTACCGAGTCTGTTGTGCTGATGGCGACCTGGGGGAGCCCCAAAGAGCCTCAGGAGCATTGCCGGGGGTTCGCAGCCATGATGTTCCATGGGCTCATTCAGGCAGAAGCAATCCCAGGAAAGCTGTTTACATGCTCTTGCTTCTCCAAGTCCTCCCAGCCTCGCATTTAAACCGGTCAGCAAGTTGACTCTAAAATGGCATCACCTGGCTGCGACCACCTGTTTGTAAACGTGACCGCTCTGACTCTGCTTTGGGGTTGTTTCCAAAATGCACCCGGGAGAATCCAAACTCCCACCCCATAATCCTTGTCAGGCAGGAGGCTTTGCTGGGAGCGGTCAGCCCGCACGGGCCCCGGCTGCCTGCCAGGGAACGAGCCCTGCCTGACTGCGGGCAAGGGCCTACAAGCCCACAGGAGCCCGGGACAGGTGTTTTTGCTGCTCTCGCTTGTGGAGGCATTGCAAAGTGTGGGAGGGTGCCGGAGACTCTGTAATTATAGCCTGTGAATTTAAATCCCACAGTTTGCAGGAGTTCTGGGATATTTCATGCAGCGTAAGCTCAGCAACACCTTCGTGACAACATGAAGGCTCATAAGTTTTTGCCTCGCTGTAGCAAGGTGCGAGCTTTCACTCATTAACCCTTGCACGACCGGTGACTTCTCTTCACCTTCTGTAAATGATGGGAAAAAGGACAGAAAAGAAAGAGGAAAAGGTGAAGGAAAACACCCAGAGATGCCTTTAGTAACTGCAGTGCTCAGGGGAGGCCTTGGCTGTTCCTGGTTGCCTGCTTGGGTTTGTTTCTGCCTCTGAGCATAGAGCAGTAAATAAGGTGAGAGGTTCATATATTCACTTCGAATTTTCTTCATCTGAACTAATCCCTGCTGGGTATACAGAGACACAGTTCCTATCACTCTGCTTTAAACTGCGCCCCCCCCTCCCCCCCCGCCATCTCCTTTTTCAAAGCATTCCCTTTAGTTTAGAGGGGCTCGTATCGGGCTCCCAAATTCAGGGACATCATCTGGAAACGGGATCCTTCACCCTCTGCATCTCAGTTTGCCTCCCGCAGGGGAGAGCAGCAGGGCTCCACGGGCTGCTTACTAATACGTGTAAAGCGCTTAGAGAGGTTAATGATTTTCAAGCAACGAGTATTAGATATGCACATTGTTTCAGCATTGCCTATCATCTTAGCATATCTATTTAATAAATATATCTGTATCCTCCACTTCAGAGGCAACACTCTGCCCTGTTTGTCACCTGCAGCCTCAGCAATGCTTTCGTTCACCCTCCCGCGGTGCTTCACCTGCTCTCCTTATTTATGCAGACTTTCCCCCTGACTAACATGCATGCCTTCACACCCCAGGTTTGTACATGCAAACTGGGGGTGAGGTGTGTGGAGAGCAGCTGCGTGCAGTGCAGGCACCCCGGGCAGGTTTCCCGCACCTCCTTGGCACCCCGTGCTCAGCCAGAAGCTTTGGGGCCAAAGGCACGATCTTGCTGCCCCACCAAACCCCTCGGCGATGCTAATCGTTGCCAATGTTCCCGTGCTTTTTAGACTGCATTTAGCTTTGAGGAAAAATATAAAAGCCATTTCCATCTGTTGCTTTGTGCAGCATAAGGGAAGGAGGTTGTTGGTCACTTCCCCAGGAGGGCGGCTCGCCCTGCGGCTATTGCCAAGCTCCCCATCAGTCTCCGGCGGTCTCTCGGCTTGACTCCTGCGCAGCCTTCCCCCAGGAGCTATGGGAGCTTTGCTGAAGTTAATTCCCACAGACTTGTGACAACAGTACTGAATTATACCTTTAGCTACCTGAGTTTTCCTCGCTGAACCTGAAATATGCGGAGGCTCAGGCTGCCCCCAGTTTGAAAGTCCATCATTCACCCTCTTATCACAACTCATGGAGCCAACGGGCTGTTTCCTCCGGAATAATAAATATACCTTGAAATGGAGGTTAAAACAGGGCCAGAGAGCGCTGGGAGCACCGGGGCAGGCAGTGACATGTTCGTGTTGCTCCTTCTCCTCTCTGCATCAGCGGCAGCTCTTCCTGCTCCAGTGCTGCCCCAGGCCTCGGGGGGGATGTGGGGACTGATGTTTTTGACCCCCCCTGCATGAGGGGAGCACGAGGTGACAGCAGGGCAGGAGCCATGGTGAGAAGGTCTTCCCTGACCTGGTAAGGAAACCAAAGAGATGGGTTGCAGCTAAGTAATGTCATTGTACAAAGTTTCGCCTTAAGTATTTTGCTCTCCCTGTCCTAAACGGATAGGGGTGACCAGCAGATGCAAAGTCCAGCTGAGGAAGGAATCTTCGCCATTCCCAAAACTGCTTGTAATTTGGGTTTTTACATTCCTAAGTACAATTGGAAAATGTTTGTGAATAAGATACCGAAGTGACAGGTGATAATTCACATGAAGCAGTGGAGCATCAGCTTTTCACACAGCTGTGGGTTTTCTAAAACTTGGAGAAATTTAGTGTCTTCACGTCTCTGCTGCTCTGTCAAAAGTGATTGCGAAGTTCAAAAATTACCGTGGGAAGAGAGGGGTGCGGGTAGATAGACAGACAAACTTTCTGTGCACGGCCAAAGAAAGAAGTAACAGCCTGCAACAAGCAAGGAAAAATATTGGGTGAGCAATGGTGAATTCTGCCTTTGTGTGTGCACATCCTTCCATGCGGCTCTTTAATATACCAAACAGATGCAAAAAAAAAAAAAATCAGAGCTTGAACTTCCCCACAATCCAGGCATGAACACTTCAGACTGGTTAGGGGATAGGAAATAGCAGGAAAGTTGGGAGATGTTGGGAGGTTTTTTAGTGTAGCGTGATTGTACCCAGGACTTCAGCACGGCCATGTCATAGATAAATGGATATTTTTCCCCGTCGTGGCTGGCTTTGGCTTTCATTGCATTTGTGAGAGCAGAACGGCGGGTCTGAGCCTCCTGCCCGGGTGTAACTCCATTGACACGAGTTGTGGGACTCGCACGAGTGAGAGCAGAGTCCGACCTCTGGCTTTGAAGTATCCTTGTCCCAACAGATTTATCACTGGGGCCACACGAAGGCCTTGAAAGAAAGGAAGCAGTTCTGTTTTGCAGCCCTTTCTTCCCGCAAGTTTGTTTGCAGTTGTCCTTTTATTATTATTTTAGCTCCAGTGATTACACATGTGGGGCCCTTTGTGCTTTGAGGTCTTTTTGCTTTGTTGGAATCTCAGGGCTGCTAATGAAAAGGTTATTTAGGAAAAAAAATCACTTGTTAAGTGGGTTTAGCTCGTTGTGGACCTGGTATCAGATTTTGCTTGGCGAGTCGTAATTAGTCATTGCATAAGGACTGGCGAGTGGGAGGCAAAGGGTTAAGAGCAGATGCTGGAGAAAGGAAAGATACGTATCATTAAATAAAAATGTGACCACCCATGATTACAAGTGTTGTAGTCCTCCTTTTAACAAGCACACACCGTACTTTCATTAACCCGGGCCTGCCTGAATAGCAGCCTGTCTGGGCGAGCAGGCAGTGATTTTGTAAAAGCTGTCCCTAATGACAAAGACAGGCCACCTACCCTGAACTTTTCTCTATGACTTTATTCTTCAGCAGTGCTCAAGTGTAAATAAACTTGTTTACTCCCATCAGGATGGTAATGATAATGAAGCCTTATTTGTTTCGCCACAATGACAAAGTAATTTGTGTGTAGCCCAAGCGGAGAAAGGGGTGGGCGAGAGTGCAGTTCTGCTTTATGGTTTCTCCATAGGCAAAGTTGCTGCAGTCAGTGTTTTCCTTCGCTCCTCATTGTGTGCGACGGGTCAGCGAGGGAGAACTTTGCATCCCCGAGCTCCGCCGTAGAGCACGGGCTGGAAAGGGAACGGCAGAGAAAACAGAGTAATAATAAGCCAGGAACAAAATGAGGAGTCAGACAAGCCTATCTGGGAGGGAGAGAGTGACTAAGTGAGAGGGAAGGGGAGTTATCTGGTCAGACGTGTGAGTCACTATAGAAAACGTAGAGAGCAGCACAACCTGATGTTTGGTGAGGTTTTTTCCATTCACTGGTATCTCTGAAGCATTAATGAATCACAGCAACAGCAGGGAGAGGATGTACAGAAGGGGGAAGGGGAACCTGGAACAGGATGGGCAGAGGGCGCAGCCCGGTGTGCGCGGCAGAGGAGAGGGCCAAGAGCAGCAAGGGGAGAGGCTGGAAGGGGACGGGACATCTCCAGGGAAGAGGAGGATGAAGTCAGGGTGTACTTGTGGGTGGCTCAAGCTGACCTAAGACTGCTATGACAGAAAGGGCCCCTCCTGGCTGCACTCGCCCTGCTTGTGTCCCATTGCCTCTCCCTTGCCCGGGGTTTGGGCAGCCTTGCAGGTGAGGACCTGACTGAGATGGAAATCGATCCCTTCATTTTTTGGTATGGTTAGTTTTCAGCCGAACTGGAGAAAGCGTGTATGGAAGAAGATTTGTTTTAAATGTTAAAATAATTTAAAACTGGCTTTTGTAATTGTTGCTGGAACTAAGAGCAGAGATGGGGCAATGTGGTCCCAGCTCACTGTACCCATAACAAGGCAGGCAGTGCAGATTTAGCTTGTGTTTATTATTTGTAACTTCCTGAAAAAACACAATTAATTAAAAAGAAAAGAACAACATAATTTAAAAAAAACAACACCACCACCCTCCAAAAAAATCCCCAGAATTGAAGGAGGGAAGGAAAAAGCCAGCCCAGACAAAATACCCATTGGCAGGCTCCTCAGGAAAGCTAGTCAGCAGTTGCAGGCTCCTCTTCCAGAGTTGGGGAGGCCAATGCATCTGGAAGCTGGAGAAGATTTTGTAGGGGACCCACCCTATGGGGTCTCCCACACAGGGGAGCAGACAGAGGAGTGAGGGATGGGGAAACTGGAGCCCAATCCATAGATGCAGAAGTACCCAGAGCTGTGCAGTGATTCCCAAGTGCAAATGGGTTTAGCAGGAGTTTAGGTGGGGCTGGAGAGCGGCAGATATCTGAAAGGTGCTGAGACACTTGGTAGGGAATAGAAATGTAAAATCCCTTAGGCCGTAGCATGTTACATTCCTGAATTACCGACAAGTATGCGGTATTACTCTGCCACAGCATCGGGGTGCAGTCTGCTCCAAGCTGTACCAGAGACCTCTGCATTCACACCACTGAAGTCAGGAGCAGAAACTGGCCGCCTAATTGCAACTCGATTAAGTGGATACACACCCCTGAAGTGGCTGGATATTTTAATTGCAGTAAATAGCGTCTTCTGACAGCTTTTGGGGGGTGACCCTCACATCCGGGGCTGCAGTGGATCCCCAGTTCCCCCTGCTGCGCAGTGCTGTGAGCTCTCACCCAGGCTGCCCTGCCGGCTGCTGTATAGATATGCACCAGAGCACATGAACCATGTGGTGCCATTTCTTCTTATGAATTTCCTCCATTTTGCCCGTGTAAATCAGGCTATTGAGTTTCCAGAATGTATTCCCTGTCTTACTGCAGTCACAGAAGTTTCGCTCAGACTTCCTATCGGTGTTGAGGTGACTTTCTGCAGCATGGACGTGCTGGCAGAAGAGCTCTCCAGGAGGCCATCGTTACAAGAAGACCTCGCTCCCTTATTCTGGCTTCCACCAAGCACTCACAGCTGTGATTCCAGGGCAAAACAGAAACAGTTAATCTCAGGTAATAACGTTTTGCTCCTCTATAGCACTTTCTTCAAGGACTTCAAACTGCTTTTCAAACATTAATGAATTAAAGCTTTGCAGCCCTCCTGATGGAAGTGAAAAGGAAGGCAAAACACAGCACAGCAATGCTACACAAGCTCAAAAACTCTCCAAATTGTTTCCATGGGGACTGAAGCGCAGCCCTCTCTGCTAACAGCAGCGGGGATCAGCCCACCCCTCCGAAATGCCAAGGGAGCAGGAGCACAGCGCTTGCCTGGTGGGAGATGGAAATCGGGGAGGGCGCGGGGAAGTCTGGCTGGGAAAAGACCTTTCTGCTGAGGAATGTATTTGTATAACTCTCTCTTTCTGGTCAAAGATGTCTAACAACCAAACCACTGAATCCTCCTGAGCAAGCACCTGATCCGACTCCTCTGAGACATGATGGTTTGCATAAAGCTTCTTAATTTGTAAGAACAGGAAAGTCCAGGCGAGGCTGAAGAGCTGTGCATGCAGCTTAGCTTTAAAACCTCCCTTGTGCTGCTTTCCTAATGACCTTGTTTTCTCAACTCAGCCAAGACAGCACAACACAACGCCCTTCCTCACACCACCTCCACTCTCGCTCAGAAATAAGAGCAGTGTCACCTGTGAAACCTCTGGCACCACCTCACACGCTTCTTCGAGGACTTTCACCCCACGCCTGTCTCGTTTTGACATTGTCTAGCGAGGAAAACCTGACAGGAACCTCCTAATGACCTTGTTTTCTCAACTCAGCCAAGACAGCACAACACAACGCCCTTCCTCACACCACCTCCACTCTCGCTCAGAAATAAGAGCAGTGTCACCTGTGAAACCTCTGGCACCACCTCACACGCTTCTTCGAGGACTTTCACCCCACGCCTGTCTCGTTTTGACATTGTCTAGCGAGGAAAACCTGACAGGAACCCTAACACAGGGAAATACAGGAACCAAATTCCCTGCACAAGCCACCTTTGCTGCATGACTAAGGATGTGGATGCCCTCAGGCTGCAGAGGCATCTACACCCAAAAATCACAATATCTTCGTGCCTCTTCCCTTTCCACCGGTCTGTCGAGAGCCAACTGCTCTGCTTGCCCTCACGTCCGCTGCGAGCAGGGCTGAGTTCTGCACCCTTCGACCGCAACGCCGCAGCCTTCACCTGCGAAGCTGAGGCTGGTCTCCGGGGGAGAGGTATGTTGAGCGTTCTGGTGTTATAAGAGATCCCAGAGCAGAAACCGGGTGGTCATAATTTTGGTTCTTTATGTAACTGTGCTCCAGTGTTGCTTCAGAGGCGCTGACAAAGGTGAGGTAAGGGCCAGGTGACTTTTCTCTCTGTGACAGACTTAATACGGGAGAAAATGGTTCCAGGGAAAAAACTAAAATTTGGACTGGAACACTGAAACCTGAAAAGACAAAATAATTGCATGTATTAATTCCTCTGAATGACAAGAATTCATCACTCTGATGTGGCTAAATGTTAGTTCCTAATTCAGATTTGTTTCATCCAGTGAATTGGAATAATAGTTAAAATGGTAGATCCAGCCTGCTTCATAGGCTTTCCAGTACCAAACCAGAGCTAAACCTGATGAGCACCAGTAAGTAAATGAAAAGGCCAGATAGATTATTAGAAATGAGTGTTACACACATAATAAGCACTGAGATCAATAAAAACAGCACAGTACAATTTAATGGTGGGGGTCTATTATAAATTATTGAGTTATTTTGGAATTGATTGCCACAATAACTGTCTTGCAGATGTTCCTGTTGTTAACTCTCAAGGCCTTGAGCGGGACAAGTGGCTCAGATTATCAATTATAAAAAAGACTCCTTTCAAGGCTTTTTAAGCTTGTGATTAAATATTGTCCTAAATGAGGATCCAAGGTTAACGGTCAGTATTGCTGGAATAACAAATTAAACTCGCCTCCCTTAGCGGACTGTCAACATAAGGTAAAGGCATGGGAGGAGGAACGTTAAGATTTGTCCTGCAAATCTAATTGCTTGAACTTTATACAAGTCTGAGATAGACTGGCGTAGCTCTGAGTTCGTCCATCCCACCACTGCTTTTTAGAAAGCTGATAATAATTGCATGGCTTGGAAATGCATTTCTTTGTGCGTGAAGAAACTAAAACCAGCCAATGTGTTCCCAGCCAGAACGGTACAAAGGGCTGAATGGGGTGCGGAGAATTTGGGGGAGAAGATGTTGCATCAACACGTGGGCTGAAAACATCCATTTTGAAGGTTTAACTCGAGCTACCAAGGCTAAGAAGAGATGAGAGACCAGCCTGGCCCCTGCAAGCTGCCCTTACCGGGCTCTCCTTGCCCTGTGCCACCGCTCCAGGTGAGGTAGGATGACCATTGTGGGAGGTACCACCCTCTCCCAAGAGCACGAGGACTTTTAATCTTAAATAACAATTACAGCTGATGCTAAGCCATGGCCAAAAGATTGTGGGGACACAGGAAAGCAAGATGTTAAGGCTAATGTCCGAGGTGATGTATCTGTGTGAGCAGATCTACCACTTCTCCCCACGTTTGCCTGCACAGACTCCTGGCTGACAGACAAGAAGACGACCGCTGTTACTGAGGCTTCTCTGAATATTTTGGGCCTGATTAAATTCCGAGTGCAAACGCTCTCAGCAGTTTCCTTGCAAACAACCTGCTGTTAAAAAATGTGATCAACAGCCTCTCAGGTGTGTTTTCCAGAACCTAAAATAGCGCAGCTGCGGTGCTGCCCTTCACGAAACCCTGAACAGGGGCAGCCAAAACATGGGTGGGAGGACAGGAGGAGGTTAGAGGCCAAAGAAGTGTAGTTAATATACCAAACAGAAGAGGATGAAAAGGGGTGAGAGGATGAAAAAGGGCTGAAATAGGGGTGCCAGGCCAAAAACAGGGTTGCAGGCAGAAAAAAAGGGCGGCAGACTGAAAACAGGATTGCAGACCAAGAAGGGGAAGGAGGCCAAAAAGGATGGGAGGTTCAAAAAGGGGTGGGAGGCCAAAAAGGGATGGGAGGCTGGGAGGAGGGGTGGCCACCGAATAAGGGGGTGGCAGGCCAAAAAGGGGATGGAGGAGGCCAGAAAGCGAGTGGGAGTTTAGGAGTGGTTGGGAGGCAAAAAAGGTGGTGGTGGGTGGGAAGCCAAATAGTGGAGTGGGAGGCCAGAAAAGGAGGGTG
>NW_009205914.1:6270-8571 GCF_000690835.1 Fulmarus glacialis | reverse complement strand
TCCCAGGGCATGCCGGGAGCTGTAGTCCTAGGGCACAGTGCTGCTGGTCAGCCATGTCGGTGTCAGGAACAGCAGGGATCAAGGGAGATGAAATGCCATGGCACGGCTCTGCCAGGGACCCTGAAATGCCCTGAGTGCTGCAGGGGGATTTCTGATTCGCAGCAGCAAAGCTAATTACTAAAGGAGATCGATCGTCCGCGGGTGGCATCTTTGCTGGCTGTCCGTCACCCTGTCACTGGCTTTTTGGGCACCTGGCTGGTGGGACCCATAGGGCATGTTATGAAAATTCCCTTCCCTAACTATTTAATCAACCAGTCTTTATAGTATGAATGTGTATTTACTTTGTTTGTAGATTTATGTATGATGAGTTCACATGATACACTGTAACGTGATGAGGTAGCGAAGTTTTAGTGGAGATTGTTCATGCTGAAGTAAAACAAACAAAAGGACAGCCTGGCCCTGGAAAGAAGGACTTTGCATCTGGGAAGCTTAGAGCTGTCCACGAAGAATAAAGGATACCCCAGGTCAACCAAGATAATGCCAGCATCCTAGCCCCTCTGACACGTCTTTGAAACCCTCCCAGCATCGTCTGGCATCATAGATGAGTAACTCTAGCAAGACGGACTCCAGGGACATCTGGATCAATACAGAAGCAGCAAGAATTCTGCAAACCTAGAGCTGCTTTGCAAAGTTTGACTATGATTAGTAATCGGTAACGTGGGTGCTAGTGATGAGTCAAGTCGTCTTGTACCTGAAGGATTGAAGGGTATAAGAACCGTGTGTAATGGTAAAGCACAATCGGGGTGCTCCAATTAGGCTGGGACATGGTATGTGCATGAAAAAATATTTGCCTCTGTAATTCTATACTTTGCGTCCTAGTCTCTCGCTTTGGTCGGCATGGGCTGGTTGCAAATTTTTCCTGACACCGGCTCAGGGCTCACCTGTGGGCAGGGGATTTTGCTGGATGAGGTCCAGGCAGCGCCGGACGAGGCCGTAGGGGGTGCCAAGAGGGCTGGGCAGCTGGTGCAGCACCAGCTCTGAGATCTTGGCATGCGAGCCCTGGCCAGCAATGCCTGCTCGCCAGCCAGGTACAAACTAAGTTTTCTGCGCTCAGCCGGTCCCTGCCTGGCCCCCTGGGAAAATGCCCAACAGATTTACAAGGAGGTGTTCATAAAAGTACTCACATGACTGGCTGTGCTCACAAGAAAGCAGGTAGTTGGCCAGAGGGGGGGTGTACATCAGGCACCGCAGGACGGAGTTGAGGAAACACGTATCACCCAGGTTGTAGAGGCCTGCTCCAACACTGCTTGTTGGCTGCAAGGCGATGCAAGTCTTCCCTGGATGAAACAGGACTCTTTGTGGAGGAGCCATTCCCTCACTAACGCCTGCAAGGAAATCACATCCTAGTATTGGGGTTTAAGAAAGTCTTCTGCACAGAAGCACCCAGAAGAACCAGTTATAACCTCCAACCCAGAAACATCAGGGGATGTTTCTTTCATCGGGGGAAAGTTCCCTTCCATCTAGAGTCTTGAATTGTATTTTCAGTTCAATTCTTCCCCTTCACTGATTGTAACTTACATGCCAAACTCGAATGTGCAGTTGAAATGAGTTCAGGTTCTTCTGATCTTCTTGGTTTGTCTTTGTCTCTACTGTCTTCAGACTCACACTGCCCAAGGAATTCATCTTCAGTGTCCAAGGATTTTTTTCCTCACCTTGTGCTCACCATTGATATTGGGATGCATTTTATCAGGTTTTGTTATATTACTTTTCAGTAGAAATGGTTTCAGAAGCTGATTGAGTAAAAAGTTTCTCAACCTCACAGCTAAATTTGGAAGGAACCTTCCTGGACTCTTCATAGGCAAACAGTGCTTCCATCACCACAGTTTCCATAAGAGATTTCTGAGGCCCAGGGGCACTGCACAAAATAAAAACAGGTTTTTCTCTTGAAAAAGTCCATCTAAAAGATCAATGTTAGGAGTAAAACCCCCTTAAGTAAAAAAATTGGTGGCTACTGGAAAACTCTGAAAGACATTCCCTTTAGAAATCTATTGTTACACCTTCCTCAGCTCCCAGAGAAGGTGTTTTTTTTCTCTTGATTCTGCAAGTATTGCATTAAAAAACCCAAACCCAACACTCTATCTCCATCCACGTGCTGCTTTTAATCACATCAATAGCCAAAACCACTATATTTGCTCTCCCCCAACTAGAAAAAGTAAACACATGGATTTCCCTCTTTCTCCCAAATGTGAGAGCAGAAGGTGGGAATTTACATTCATACATCCTAGGATGGAAAAAAAGGGA
>NW_009205914.1:3355-6259 GCF_000690835.1 Fulmarus glacialis | reverse complement strand
GAAAGAGGAATAGAAAAAGTATTCCAGACAATGGGAAAAAATGGAAAAACATTCTATGAAGAAACGAAAGTTTTCCAAGAGGCATCCACCTGTATTTAATAGCAGAATAATGTATGCTCAGTGCTGATGTTTGCAACACTAGATGTACAGTGTGGAATTCTCTGTACTGATTTAAATCTTTCTATTAAATAGTATTAGTGGACAGGTAAAACAATGATAAACTTGCATGAAATCTTGTTTTAATCAAAGTGTATTCATTTACCTTATTTCCTCTGACACAGTGTTCAACTGGTTGTATGTGAGAGATTCTAAGATTATTTCCTGAGGAACTGGCAACAAAGCTATAGGCATCTACAATTAAAACGTAGAAGTTAACAGACAGAAGAAATACTATCTTTAGTAGAAAACTACTCTTTGCAAAAATTCTACATTAGATGTTAAACAAGATCACTTTAAGTTATACGTGCTATGTCCATTTTACACATCACCTCACTCACCCCCCCCCAAATATACTTTATGAAACTTATGAAGTATTCTCTCAGCTGAACTTCTCTTACATTGACATGTTCTTGTATGTCAGCTCAGCTCTGCAAATTCTAATTGGATAATAGCACAAAGTGTTATGATGTAATTTGTGCTGTATGTTTTCTCAGTATTTCAAATGAATTAGGAACATTATAATGCTCCTGAATACCGAATACATCATAGGTGAGAAATTCTAGATGGAACAAACATAACTCAGTGTTTCAAGCAATCCATTTGTATTAGAAAAGAAAATCTCAGAAGGTTTAACAGGTTGGACTTGGGAAGTGGAATCATCAAGTTTCGGTCCATTTTCTTTAGATTCATTATCTAAACTAATAGCACCATTTAGTGAATCATTTTTTGGCAGTTCATGCTGGGATCTTTCTTCTTCAGCATTCTGACAGGAACAATGGGAATTCTGCAATGTACGGACGACCTTTCCGATCAAAATTCCATTAGAAGATATTATGTTGCAATTCCTTTTAAACAAGCCCTTAGACTCCTCAGATTTTCCTGAAGATTCTGCACCATAAGGGACTGCATTATTAGAGTTGAGTTTAGGATTTCCATTCACTGCTGGCTCAACAAAAATTTCATCAGGAACTCACTGTTCGGAAACATTAGTAGCAACTGACATTGTAGATGCATTTGAGGTAGACTCTGCTGCAGAAGAATTTGTAATTGTGGATGAAGGAACAGGCTTGCTTAGATCCTCATTCTCTGCAGCACCGCTAAGACAGTCAGGTTGCGACACAGTCAGACGTGCGAGCGATTTGTTATGAATACTGACAGTGATCTTTTCCTAGGACAGAAAGAAAAACACTTGAAAAGAAGAAAAATACCAATAACAGAAAAGTAAATATATCCTGAACACATTTAGTATTTGTTATTACCTGATATAAAAAAGCACATAAGCTTGCTGATTGAGAACTGTTTTGATATCAGAAAGGTCTGCTGAGGCATCATTCATTCAATACCAAAGTCCATTACCGGCCTGCAAATAAAGACACTGATATCTTTAGATGAATTGCATGTTTTCTAAATGACATCACAGATAGAACACTACAGAAGAAAACACACCAAAACAAATCAAACGAAACATATAATGCAAACTTTTCCCCTAAAAACAGTGGTTACCAGTAACGTGATAATTTCTTTGCCAGCACAGATTTTACCCTGTTAGAAATCAAGCTGATACCTACCTTTATGACACAGAGATAGGGTTAGGGTTAGGGGTTAGGGGTGAGAGCTAGAGTTAGGGTTACGGATTAGGGTTTCGGTTAGATTTAGGATCAGGGGGTTAGGGCTAGGCTTAGGTTTAGGGTTAGGGTTGCATTAGGGTTAGGGTTTTAGGTCCAAGCCCAAAACTGACACCCACCACCTTAACCTCCAATACAGAAGTGGCCAGGAGTGAAAGCTCTTACTAGCCCTCCACTTCCCTTGGCATCCCCTTCACAATGCCACTGACACAGAGGAACCGCAGAGCCCTGGTGTTGGTGGGGAGGGGGCCCTGCGGAGGAAAGGTGACAGCCAGCAACAGCTTTCAGTCCTGGTTCCTTATGTGTTGGAGCGCCATCCAGTGGGTGTCCGTTTTGGAGCTGGGCTCTGATGATGATAAGGGTTAGGTTGATGTTAGGTGGGAGAACAAATGCAGAGGGCCACTGTTGGTGGGGCTGAGAAGGGGCTGCTAGGGGAAGGTGAGGGCCACAAGCATTTTTCACCCCTGGCCACTTCTGTATCTGAGCGTAAGGTGGTGGGTGTCTGTTTTGGACTTGGACTCTGGCAAGGTTCAGGGTTAGGATTAGAGCAAGCGCAGAGCCCCAATGTTGGTGTGTCTGTGAAGGAGATGCTAAGATGCTAGAGAGAGGTGAAAGCCACAAAAAGCTTTCAGTCCTTGCCAATTCTGTGTGGGAGCCTGAGGTGGTTTGTATCTGTTTTAGCACTTAGCTCTGATGATAAAGAGGTTTAGATAGTAGAGCAAGTGCAGAGCCTCCATGTTGGTTGGGATGTGAAAGGGCTGCCAACGGAAGGCAAGGGTCAGCAACAGCCTTCAGTCCTGGTTACTTCTGTGTTGTAGTCCCATCTGGTGGGTGGCCGTTTTGGACATTTTCGCACCTGGGCACCCCAAGCACCCCACAGCTGGACACCCCCAGCAGCCAGCACTCCCAGCACCTGGGCACCCCCAGCACCTGGGCACCCTGAGCACCCAGGCACACCCAGCACCCCACATCCAGCTACCTCCAGCACCCTCAGCACCCAGCACCCCAGCACCTAGACGCCTCCAGCACTGCCAGCACCTGAGCACACCCAGCACCGAGCATCACAAACCCAACACCCAGCACCTCGACATGCCCAGCACCCGGACATGTCAAGCACACA
>NW_009205914.1:2024-3117 GCF_000690835.1 Fulmarus glacialis | reverse complement strand
CCAGCCCCCCCAGCGCCCAGCACCCAGCACCCAGCACCCAGCACCTGGACATGCCCAGCACCCACATCCCCCTCCCACCACCCAGCACATAAACCCCACCCCCAGCACTCAGCACCCCCAGCACTCAGCACCCCAGTGTCCAGCACCCAGTATCCAGCACCTGGACATGCCCAGCACTCAATATCCCCAGCACCCAGCACACAGACATGCCCAGCACCCAGCACCCCCACTGCTCACCACCCAGCATCCCACTGCCCAGCATCCATCCCCTCTCCATGCCAGAGGGACATCCCCACCCCATCTCAGCAGAACGTCCCCATCCATCCCCTCTCCATGCCAGAGGGACGTACCCATCCATCCCATCTCCATGCTGGAGGGATGTCCCACCCCACCTCAGGAGAACATCCCCATCCAACCTGTCCCCATTCCAGAGAGATGTCCTTTGCTGACAGTGGCCTCTTGCCCCACAGTATGACCTGAGTGCCTTCCTCCCCAACGCCCCATCCTTCATGCGCCACCCGCCATCAGCAGAGAAAGGCAAAGCCTTCCTCCAACACTTCCTCGCCCCTGTCCCCGAGGTAGACACCACTGCCAACATCCTGGTGGCCCTCATCCTCCTCAACTCCCGCCTCAGCAATGTGGTGAGTCTGGCCCCACCATCTTCATGCCCTCCCCCAAACGGTGGCTCTGTGAGGCTGAGGAACAGCAAGAGGTGCCCCGGTAGGGCATGGGTACTCGCCACCGCCTTGGGTATCCCCAAGCCCAGGGTGGTGGCCACCACCACTCTACAGCTACCAGGGCGCCCAGAGACCCCCAGATGGCTTGAGACACCTCAGCCAAGTGGTTGAACATGATAGGTCCCCATCCCAGTGTCCCCCAGAGGCTCCTGGGGCAGTACCCGGAGAAGTGGCTCATGGAGGTGGAACCCCAGCGGCTCATCAGGACTTCCAAGGGCGGCTGGAGGAGATCAGGGACCGCATCGAGGAAAGGAACCACCGGGCCAAGCTGAGATGCAACTACATAAACCCACTGAAGACCGAGAACAGCATCTCCATCTGAATGTCCCCGCACCTCCAGCAACCAGCACCCCTAG
>NW_009205914.1:1244-1704 GCF_000690835.1 Fulmarus glacialis | reverse complement strand
AGCATCTCCATCTGAAGCTCCCCGACCCGCCAGCAACCAGCCCCCCAAGCCCCCAGCACCTGGACACCCCCAGCACCCAACGCCACAAGCCCCCAACACCCCACACCCAGCCACCCCCAGCACCCAACACCTGGGCACCCAGAGCACCCCACACCCAGCTACCTCCAGCACCCAGCACCTGAGCACCCAGCACCAGAGTACCCAGCAACCCCTGTACCCACCACCCCCCAGCAACCCCAGCATTTGGGCACCCACAGCACCTGGGCACACCCAGCACCACACACCCAGACACCTCAAGCATCTCCCGAACCTGAGCACCCCCAGCATCCCTGTCCCAGCCACTGCTAGCAACACCAGAACTCAGCAACCAGTACCTGGACATGCCCAGTGCCCAACACCCGGCCGTGCCAAGCACACAGCACCCAACACCCCCAGCATCCAGACCCTGGACATAACCCGC
>NW_009205914.1:0-1189 GCF_000690835.1 Fulmarus glacialis | reverse complement strand
GACATGCCCAGCACCCAGCAACCCCAGCGGCCAGCACCCAGCACGCCCCATAATCAGCACCCGGACATACCCAACACCCAGCACACATAGCGCCAAGCACACAGCAACTGCAGTGCCTGGACATATCCACCACCTGGACATGGCCAGCACCCCAGTAGTACCCAGCACCCAGACCCCGGACATGCCCAGCACCCAGACATGCCCAGCACCCAGCATCCAGCCCCCAGCACCTGGAAATGCCCAAGACACAGACATGCCCAGAACCCATCATTCCCAGTGCCCAGAACCCAGCACCCGGACATGCCCAGTGTCCAGACATGCCCAGCACCCAGCATCCCCAGTGCCCAGCACCTGAGCACCCCCAACGCCCAGCACCAGGACATGCCCAGCACCCAGCACTCTAGCACCCATGACCTAGCACCACCAGTGCACAGCACCCAGCACCCCCAGTGCCCAGCACCTGAGCACCCCCAACGCCCAGCACCAGGACATGCCCAGCACCCAGCACTCTAGCACCCATGACCTAGCACCACCAGTGCACAGCACCCAGCACCCCCAGTGCCCAGCACCTGAGCACCCCCAACGCCCAGCACCAGGACATGCCCAGCACCCAGCACTCTAGCACCCATGACCTAGCACCACCAGTGCACAGCACCCAGCACCCCCAGTGCCCAGCACCTGAGCACCCCCAACGCCCAGCACCAGGACATGCCCAGCACCCAGCACTCTAGCACCCATGACCTAGCACCACCAGTGCACAGCACCCAGCACCCCCAGTGCCCAGCACCTGAGCACCCCCAACGCCCAGCACCAGGACATGCCCAGCACCCAGCACTCTAGCACCCATGACCTAGCACCACCAGTGCACAGCACCCAGCACCCCCAGTGCCCAGCACCTGAGCACCCCCAACGCCCAGCACCAGGACATGCCCAGCACCCAGCACTCTAGCACCCATGACCTAGCACCACCAGTGCACAGCACCCAGCACCCCCAGTGCCCAGCACTCTGACATGCCCAGCACTGAGTATCCCCAGTGCCCAGAAACCCCATTGCCCAGCACGCAGCACCTGGACATGCGCAGCACCCCAGGGCCCAGCACCCAGCACCCCCAGCACACGCACCCAGCACCGGATTATGCCCAGCACCCAGCACCACATAAGCCCAACACCCAGCACCCAGTACCTCCAG
>NW_009205913.1:0-14988 GCF_000690835.1 Fulmarus glacialis | reverse complement strand
ATTCTATGATTCTATGATTCTATATATTAATATCAAAATAAAGCTCCTTATTTTTAGTTGATATTACTAAAAAAATGCATCTGTCCATGAATAGTTAACAAACAACCAAAAGAAGTTTATTGAACGTGTTGATCATTATGAATGGATTGTGTATAATTCTCCTCACGGCTTAGAGATGAAAAAAGAAACACATTTCTGTATTATAGTGGAAGATCACTTCTGGCAATTGAAGTTTAGCTATTGCTTTCCTTTATTGTGTATGGTAAAAGAAGAGCTTCATTGAAAATGCACCAAAATTACTGTCATTTCTGGAACTTTTTGGATTTATGTTACCTCTTTCCACTTAATAATTTAAAAAATAGCATTTTTTAATCTTTTTTACCCGTATTAAGTAACTTATCCTACCTCCCAACATATAACGACCATAAAGTCTAAGCGCCACTGAGGTGCTATCTAAACTGTTAAATTAGGGTTTAAATGGTACTGATTTCCAGCTCTTATGTAGTCCCTCTGCACAAAGGGAGGGGAAGGGGAGAAAATTTTACTCAGTGAGCTTAGTGTTTTATCCTGCTAATTAATTATTTCGAGATTAACAGACTTTTAGTGCTGGCCACTAATCATCCAGCTGTGCAGCTTGCTTCTAAGGCATTTGTTCTCTTTGCTAATGTTTGTACAAATAAAATAGTTTGAACTAATAATTTAAAATGTAGCAATGCATTTCCTAGAGCATCTATACCTTATGTCGATCTTGTGCAGTCTTCTGTTGTATTCAAAGTTTTATACTGGAAATTGAAAATTATGCAATGGACAAGTGAATGATGGGAATGATAAATTAGTCATGTCAGCCCACAAGGCAGGAACATACAAATGGTCTTGTTTCAGAACCTTGTGGGTTTTTTTTAGATTGGTTTGTTAGCTGTAATTCCGATCAGTTAGGACTGCATTCTGTAAAATATTAGCATTTGAATCTATGATGTCAGTTGTTCAGTATATAAATAAAAAAGCAAAGATCTAGAGACATTGCTTGGATATAAAACCTTGTGAACTTCCCACAAGTAGAGCACTTTATTTCAGTGCATGGATGACTTACTGCTATCTCTGCACTGCACTGCTCTGGACACTGCAAAACCATCCACTGTACTGTGGTGCACTCAAAACCAAAATGGACACAGCTAATTGTCAGCCAGGTTATAGGGGGTAGAGCAGAGGAAGTCGTATCTTCTTCCTCAGGGTACTAACAGGTATACAAAACTTTTTTCTTTTATCTGTATATAAAATTTTTTAAGCCCTTAAAGAACTGTGTGTTCAAAGGCATTGAGAGAGGTGAGATGAGGAGAGAAGAAATAATTCAGTGGTCCTGTTGTGGTTATACAGACTGGAAGTGGAATTATATATTTCTAAGCTTCCTTTCTTTACTCACTACACTTTTGAAAAAAAACCTAGATAGGTATTCTATCAAAAAAGCTAGGGATAAAACATGACTTCTTCAACACGTAACACCTGAATTTAAAGTTTTACATAAGACCTATTATTAAAGGAACAATCCACTATCCTATTATTACTGCCACTCTGCTTCCTTGATTCTGTACCTTACTCACCTCCTGCTGACTTTTCCCAAAGACATATTACTTTCATGCTGAAAGACTCCCTAAAAAGCTACCCACTGGGCTCTTTAACTGGCCAGGTTTGAGGTGGAGAGTCAAAGTAGGAAAAGTGCAAAGTGTAACTAAGCTGTTATTCATTCGTCTCCTTTAAAAGGCTGTTGTGATGCTTAAACAGAAGATTGTAAATATGTACATTGCACATCCCAAACAGTCAATACAATATAAATGGCATTTTTTACATCTCATGAGTGAGAGAAAACTTGGGAATCATATACATTCTTGGGTGGCTGGGTTTTTTAATGTATTTCTCTTTTCCTGGTGCTCATAAAATGTAGGCAAGCCCATGGATTTTAAGGAGTCTGAACAGAGGTCTCTCCTCTCTTCCCCTTTTCTCCCTGTTCTGTCTGCCAACCTGCTGGTGAGCAGTGGGACTAGTGTATTATCAACTCTCTTCCCTCATTTCATTGCAGTCCAGCCTAGCCTTCCAAGTAAATTTAAACAATAATGAAAGGGGTTTTTTTCATCGTACTTTTTCCCACAGATTCATGTTTTGTTTCATTAAGAGAATAAAACATAATAGGGGTTCTTGAAATGTGTAAAGGCAGGACAACAGCTGGCCTAACATTCTCCTTCACATTATTTCAACTGAATTTTTTCTATCTGTTAGTCAATGAAATTTGACAATGAGAAACTCACCTCAGAATACTCAACAGCACAACTCTAACTGAGAAGACCCAGTTTCAAAACCACCTCCTACCTGATTAGGTCTTCCAATTTCAAGACAATGGTTGTAATTCCTGGATTTCTGGCTTAAAACAAGAGCAACTATTCCTTGTCAAATCCATGACAAGTAGTTAAATCTAGCCATTTGTTTTACCTTTTGCTGTGCTTTTACTGAAAATAGAAACAAAGACAAAAAAAACTTGTTTGTTTTATCTCTCTCTTTAGGCAACCAAATGGAAAATTTTCAGATCAGGTGGATTTTTATCACACTGAAAATATCATTATTCACACAAGTCTGATGATGGAAAGAAAGTGCCTCTAACTTATGTATCAGGTCGTAATTTAAAATTTTAATGTACTGGAGGATTCACTGCGAGAGAGTAATAGGTTTGTCTAATAGTTAGTTTTCTCCTTGTGAAGTAATATGTGCTCAGTTCCTACCTGAAATTGTCTAGTTTCAATTTGCAGCCAGTGGAATTTTTTTGCTGCATTGAAGATCCTTCTATTACTTTAATTCTGTTCTCTGAAACAGTTATAATCTATGACCATGACAACACGTAATCTTGGTCTGTTGCCTTTTTTCAGCTTTCAGAAAGAGTATCAACTTGTTTAGCTCTATCACTGAAGCTGATAGATGCAAAAGACACAGAATATAACAAAATATATTTGAACGATATGCTTTCTGACAAACAAGCAAATCTCAGAAGAAAATTTTTTTAGTCTTCTGTGCTTAATTGTTCTACTGAAAAAGGCAGAAAATATTTTTTGTTAAAATGCCCTTCTATATATTTTCATTATTTTTCTTTTCTTCAAGAGCTAGAGAAGCCGTCAGTATCTTTTAAGGGGAGCCATCTTTTTGACACATTAACTTAGAGGTCACGTTTTCCTCTAAAAACGCAAAAGGATGGTATAGAAAGATCACCAAAGTGAAGATCCTTTTTGCCTTTACTGGTTTTGGATGCATGTGTTAGAGACAATAGATTCATTCTATCTTTTGACTATTATAATCTAATCAGGGAAATGGTTTTGACAATAAAAGATGAAAAAAATTAAAACTGCCCTAAAAAGAAAGGGGGAAAAAACAAACCAATACAAGTGGACAGTGGTTTTGGGGAGAGGGACTCAGGATTAAAAGGACTGCCTGTTTATAGTGAAGGCAAATGGAAAAGAGGACCTTTATTTTACAAACCCTTAGTTTACCTTACCTCTTACAAAGAGGCCTGACTGAAATAAGCTGAACTGATGAAATCATTCCTAATGACATTTTTTATAGTTAAAGATTCATTGCAGAGACACCACAAATGAAGTCCCATTGTATGTCCTTTCTAGGAGAACATACAATATTTTAAGGAAGATCTCTTTCAATCTCTTCTGTTACAACAGCTTTACTTTTTTTGGAGTACTTAAGCGGTCACTAAGAGAGAAAACTGTTCTTTAGTGTAATGCATGGGTCATATAAGGTTGTCCTGGTTTTGGCTGGGATAGAGTTCATTTTCTTTCCAGTAGCTGGTATAGTGCCATGTTTTGGATTTAGTATGAGAAGAATGTTGATAACACACTGATGTTTTTGGTTGTTGCTAAGTACCCTGCTACTCAAGGACTTTTCACAGGCTGGGAGGGAGCATAGCCGAGACAGCTGGCCCAGCTGGCCAACGGGGTATTCCATACCATACAATGTCATGCTCAGTATATAAAGCTGGAGAAGAAGAAGGAGGGGGGACATTCGGAGTGATGGCGTTTGTCTTCCCAAGTAACTGTTACGTGTGATGGAGCCCTGCTTTCCTGGAGGTGGCTGAACACCTGCCTGACGATGGGAAGTAGTGAATGAGTTACTTGTTTTCCTTCGCTTGTGTGCGCGGATTTTGCTTTACCTATTAAACTGTCTTTATCTCAACCCACGAGTTTTCTCACTTTTACCCTTCTGATTCTCTCCCCCATCCCACCAGGGGGGAGTGAGCGAGCGGCTGCGTGGGGCTTAGTTGCTGGCTGGGGGTAAACCATGACAGAGGTATAACAAAAGGGCTCTTTTTTTGTTCTCTGGTGTCTACTCATAAAATGTGGAGAAGTTTACAAGGCATTGTAACATGCACCTTCCCCTGGCTTCCAGAATATGGAATTAGAGCCTTAGTTGTCAGGGTACCGCCCTAAGGTTGTGACATCTGGCTTTCAGTCCCTACTTAAAGACTGCTTGCTCATCTGTACAAAGTAGCAGAGTAAAAAACCTTACTTCCAGACAGCCTAAAGTTAGGATATACTCTTAGACACTGGGAAATGCAGTATTAAGTCTCCTGTTGCTCAGTTAGATACTGAACTTGTTCCCCTTGTGTCTGTCTGCTGATTGAAAAATTAGAGCTTTTGCTTTCAACTCTGTGGATCTAATTTTTCATGTCTTTTGGTTTTATTCCAAGTATTTTAAGTTCAGTATTTATTGCCAGGAAGAATGCAATGAACCATGTTGGACAAAAGATTTTTTTCAAGAAAAAAAAACAGAGACATATGTCACACTACATGATTTTCTCCTTAGCTTTAAGAATTTGCAATAAACTGAAAAACAAGTTACTTTCAAGTAGCATAAATACTGGAATCGCTTTTCTGTATCACCAGTATGTTTTTTCTGCCACTGCTCAGAAGAAAAAATCTAGAAGAAAGGCCAATACCTATTTTATGCCTCCCAGGTATCTCCCCATAGCAGAGCAATATGCAGCAAAAGGGGCATGACCAGTTTCTGCTTCCTTTCAACTGGTTTGGCACTCTAATGAGAAAATAGAACTAGAAAATTGCACATCCAGATGCATACTGAAATGGTTGTAATCCTCTCAGTACTATATTTTGGATTGTATTTTGTACTTTTTGTAGTGATGTTCAGTACTTCTAAACATTCAGATATGAAAAATCTAATATTAAAACATTATTTTATGTGGATATTGTGATCTGGTTTATCTGGTTAATTGACCATGAAGACTTTATTGGAAATTGGATTTATTATAGATCTAAGTCCTTATGTGTGGTATATTCAGGCCATGCTGTCTTTGTCTTGTGTCTACCAAATCTATTGAATAATGAACGGAATGATCAGTGTTCAAGTCTGATTTTTTTTTCCAAAGGCTTGCCTTGGAATTTCAGCCAGATTGAAATACATGTACACAGCAGGTGGAACAAAGGGCAAAAACATTAATCACCAGCAAAGAAAATAATAACACCACCATCACCCCAAAAAAAGAAAAAAAAAAAAAGAAAAAAAGAGAGGGAATGTTCTCTTTGAATTCAGGAGCTATATTCATAACAAAATCTGAAAGAGCAGACACTGAAAGCAGCATAGTGATTCAGCTTCTGTTTGAAGGTGGAAACACCCAAGTGTTGAAAAGCTCCTTCTAGCAACATATAACTATTAAGCTTACTAAGCTGCACTTCTATGAGAAATTCTTTTTTTAAACTCAATGTCTTTCTGTCCATCTTTATTTAGTTATGGTTACAGATGAATCTCCTCATTCAGTATTATTATTTATGAATATTAACAGAGAATGACCTCAGCACCATGACTGAAAAGATAGAATGAATATGGTTCTGTTATAGGTTATTGCTGGTCAGTGTCTTTGTTCACTTCGATTTTTGTTTTCTAATTAGTGATCTAAAAAAGTGCAAATGTTTTCTGGGGGTTTTGTCATATTTAAAAATAGCACAGGGCATACATAAAAGAACAAAGCAGCCTCACTTTCACAGATACAGTTTAGGATGTAATCAAACAGCAAGTTCTAAAGGAACACCTGCACTGAAACCTTGCCCACCTCCTCCTACTTATTCTTCTCTGGCAGCAAGCCTGATCTGGCCTGCCAGCTCCCCTCTGCAAGTAAGGACAGCTGCAAGAGAGAAAGAAAGCTCATCTTCATCAAAACACTCTTTGAAGCTCTTCTGAGGATAAACATCCTTCATTTATTAACAGCTTAATGCTTTGATAAAAGCTCACTTTGTTAAGTAGTTTGGCTTTCAAGAACTGCCCACGTAGATATTTGCATGAAGTTTATAAGGACCTTCAGACAACATGGGATTGCCGGAAATATTGCTGAAGGCATAGAAGTAAAAACAGAGACCATATTCCTACTAGGAAAAGAGAGGAAAAATCAAATCTTTACCATTTTCTGAATTATCATAGTCCTCTCTGTATGAAAGTGCCATTATATATAATGCTGAATAGCTTTGCGCTCGATTTTCATGAAGTCAATGAAAAGGAAAGTTTAATGCGACACATGCTGTTATACAATGAAAAATTTCAAACCTAGTGCAACTTAAAAGAATGGTCACTTACATATCCAGGGGAAAAAGGAAGGAAAACAAAAAATACTGCCTAGTCTTAACTCCTGTAACTAACTGGTTTAGGTCATAATTTCTCCTAACTGCAGCAACAGGAGACTAAAATTCAGTGTGATATGAATTCAGGAATAACAAAATGTTGTATGTTATAAATGTTGTATGTTATATTGATATATGTCTTCACAGTTGCCTTTAAAGTACTGCTGCTGCCTTCTTATCAGAGTGAAGCTGAAAGGCTGGAACACCCCAAAGTGACTATCCAATTGACTATCCAATGAGACTATCCAACTTCATGAACTAAATCTTTTGATTTATCTTGTTAGGAATTAGTTCCTAAATTTTCCATGGCAAAACCTGTTCACTCTTACCTTCATGTTTCATGAAATATTTTATAGTGATACATTGTAAGAAAAAGCATTTATTTTGGTGGTAGACAGACTTTCTCATGTGAATCCAGATCAACAGCAGAGATTTTTTTTTTTTTTTTAATTGGAGCAATTTAGAGAACTTGTTTAGTATATAGAAAACATAGTGCTTAAAGGCTTCAAGTTCCCAGGGATTTTAAGAAGCTTTCTTTGAAAGACATTCTGGTCTTGAGAAATGTTAATAAAACCCCATCCTTTTGAAAAAATTTATATTACTTTTCCATAGCTAAAAAAAAAAAAAGAATTAAAAAAAATTCAGGATTTACTCTTTCTTTGTATTTACTTAGTAGTCTTCTATGCTTTTTTCTCTTTCTTATTGTCTTTTTAAAACCTGTTTTAAAAATTGTTGGAGAATGGCTGAGGAGCCTTGTGATTCAATTTTGACATAAGTTAGCCAGACTAGGCCGCAGTGAAAAATTCCGAGTCGTGCTGACAAGGGAGGAAAAGAAGGTCGTGCTGACCTTGCACTGTACAGATAAACAGCTTTTGAAGAAACACTGTATAAGAAAAACAGGATGGAACCCGGACTATGTAACAGTAACCACAAGTAGGAGGAGTATGCTAATGCAATCTTTAGAGCTAAGCCAATGATTGTAAGACAGGTATGCATAAGGTAGAAATTAGTGTATAAATACGTGTAGGGTTTTGCAATAAAGTTGAAGCTTGCCTTATCACTCACATTGAGTCGACTGCTTGCCTTCCCTCGCTCGTCGCAAAAAATATAAGTATTTTGAGCTTGGCTAGATTTCAGTAACTGTTGACTGACATTTGTATTCCAAGCTGGGTAACTGACCAAAGTAAGATCAGATAACAAAATACGTGGCCTACCATTGAAAAAACCTGAAAGGACTAAGCACTGAGGAAATTAATTGAAGACCCACTATAACAATAGAAGAAATGGGTAAAAAATCTATTGCAGTATTTGGCTACAATGAGTCCACAGGAAGTCAGTGAAATTAGGGCCACAAAGATGATTAAGGACTGGAGCATCTTTCACATGAGGAGAGGCTGAGAATGCTGGGACTGTTTAGTCTGGAGAGGAGAAGGCTTGATGGGGGTCAGAATGGAGGGGGGAGGGTGAAGAAGGGGAAATCAGGCTCTTTTCAGTGGTACCCAGTGACAGAACCAGAGGCAACGGGCACAAACTGAAACACAGGAGGTTCCCTCTGAACATCAAGAAACACTTTTTTACTGTGAGGGTGACTGAGCCCTTGGCATAGGTTGCCCAGTGAGGTCGTGGAATCTCCATCCTTAGAGGTAATCAAACACCAACTGGGCATGATCCTGAGCAACTTTTCTCTAGCTGACCCTGCTTGAGTGAGGAGTTGGACTAGATGATCTCAAGAGGTCCCTTCCAGCCCCAGCCATCCTGTGATTCTGTCAAATACATCCTGGCATAAGAACAGTGGCTAAGGGCCAGGAAATGCTATCCATCCACCATGATAAAGAATGTTAATGGACTGAGTATCTGAAGCAGTTGTTCCTGGGTGTTAGCACTTTGTTAACACTAGGATAAGTATAAATCATTTATGAGATTCAACAATGTGATAAGTAAGTATTTACTTTTAGCTATAGTTTATTTAATTAATGGAAACTATCTCAAATTTTAAAACAAATATATTGATTTGAAGAAATTTCTACAGAAATCCTCAAATAGATAATATTTAGAACAGTTTATGACACATAGGATTTTCAAGATAAGAGATATTTTAAATTTATGTTCATGAAATTAATCTTATCTAACCTTATACATATGTTGCTGACAATTCCTGGTTAAATAACTCAATCACATCTTTTAAAGTATTTTAATAATGCTTCTTTTTCTCTATTGACTCAAATTAGAGTGATAGGTAATAGACAATAAAATAAAATTTTTATCCTGTTCCCTTCCCTCCCCCATACCCCCCCAAAAAAAACATATTCAAGTTTTGTACATATGGAAAAACATCATCTTAGAACAGTTGTACCAGATTTACTTAGTTCCATAGATAGTAAATACTGCTAACGTTTGAGATGTTTACATAATCTTCTTTGTATATGAAGGATACTCATTAGAGTTGTAATAAATATTGATATGAATGAAGCTTAAGTTTAAAGTTTAATAGGCTAAGCATCTTTTGAGAGGGGGAAAAAAAAAAAAAGAACTCATTAATTTCCTAGAAATATTTCTTTACCTTTTCGTTACAAAATATAAATAATGATGAAGTATCTGATTTTCACAACTACTACTAGGAAAAAAAAAAAGTTGTTTTTTTTTTTTATCAGCTAAAAGATACCCTCAGTGGGAAAATATTATGCAGTGTCTTTTCATTCTTGAAAGGAAGTATCATAGTTAATTTATAGCTTTCACTCTCAAAATATGAACTCTTGTTCATCCAGTATTTACACAGCTTTTGGATCTACTACAGATGGGGTCAACTGTGTCAATAATTTAGCATACTACTTGTATTTTGTTAATGTTAATTTTGACATGAGTCCTGAGAGTTTCATACACCTGGGAAGAAAAATAAAGCTACTGAAGAAATTTATATGGTAAAATTCTATAATCTGTGTTTCCAGTGAGAAGGAAAACCTTGAAAAGTCTCAGACTTAATGCATTTTTTCCCTAAAGTAGTCAACATTTCTCACTAAACTAATACCTCTAATAATATTTTTAACTTTCTTTAAAATCATGTGGCCTTATTTTTTTCTTATGTTTTCTTTGTATTATAAACACTGATGCAATTCAAAATTGACAGTTCTGCTGTCAGTTACTTTGGGAGATGAGCTGGAGATATTTAGGTGAAAGGGCCAACCATTAAACTGTTAGGTATAACTATGTTCAATGAACACTCATACACACACTAGGAACAAGGGAATGTGTTCCCTCTGTGGTTCAGTACTGAACATTTAATGGAAGAGCACTGCATATTGCATCTTTTCTTTTTAGTAGGCAACAGAGTAAATCAAATGGAAAATACAGATGAGAAAAAGATCCTGAAGCATTTCACAGATTTCCTCTGGCTCCTCAAAACTTGCATGAGGGATCAGGGAGTTTGGAACTAGTCAGACGGGTTGGAGTTCCTTAAAACTCTTCTTTTGCCAAGTATTTCACAGAATGTAAACTATATTTTCTATGGATAGAGCACTAAACACCAGCAGGTTTAAAGTACCAGCTGTACTTTATGCAGTAAGGTATAAAATTATGATAATCATTCCAAGGATTATTATCTATTTCCATCTTGATTATCCATCCAGGATTATTATCACTTTCCATCTTTAGTATGTTTCTGAATGACAGAACATGACGTAAGTAAGCTTCATCCACGTACAGCTCAGGATTACAAGGCAATGCAAGGAGAAGAAAGAAAAATGCTCAAGAAAATACACAGGCAACATGTAAATTCAGATTAGGCAGGTAAACAAAGAATATCTCCTGCAAATAAGGGTTTCAGTTTTGGGGTTTTTTTTCACACTTCAGGGGAATAATAATAAAGATTGATATCTAGAAAATATTTTCTAGCTTCAATCATACTTTCCAAGCACATGAAGAGTAGTTTGAAGCAAGACTTGCAGATATATGTATACACATGCTGAAGATCCTCTTTGAGCCTTACTGATTTCAAAGGGACATTTTCTGTGAGTAAGGTTTCCTGCTAGTGATTGCTGTGAAAGCATTGTGATCTTTAAGATGTAGAAAGGAAACAAAAAATCGAAAAATGACTGATGGGCAGTAAAAAAAGAATTATTGATGAAGCAGCTAGAGATAATACATAGTACTTGATAGTATCAAACTTTCTTTTGACAAACAACCTGAGTCTATAAGGTAAGAATATTGCTGGAGTTAACAATATAACAACATAAACCAGTGTAAGTGATTTCTTATTAGTTTTGTTCCAAAGTATAAAACTTTCCACACCAAGACATGTTATGGGAAGAGCTTAGTTTCCTTCATTCCATTTTTTATTCCCAGGAAAGGTCTGTTTAGTTCAAATTCAATAGAAACCTGCTAATTTCATAGTTGATCAAAAATTTTACTGGAAATGTATTAAACATTTCATAAGCAGACATGCAAGACATGGGATTAGTTTCTGAAACTACTTCTGCAAAGCCAGCCTGAGTCCAGGGATAGTTAATTAAAGTCTACTGACACCCCTGTTTACGTACAGTCAGCTACTTTTATCCACTTTTCTCTCTATTTTCCCACACTTGTTCCTCCCTGATCCACCTTAATCCCTCCTTTTCTCTCCTTTTGGCTTTTCCTGTAAGCACTGCACACTGTTACACAACACCACCCTTAAACCACTCCATAATAAACTTTGCACAATTCCCAAATGCTTTTCTCCTGCATCCCATAATAAGTCCTATCCCCCTTTTGTCATTAGCCCCCTTCAGTCTGCAATGCTTTCTGGAGAGAGTTGGTTGGGTCCCCTCAGTGGGTTTTACATCAGGACAAGGAGCTGCTCAGTCTTTGACAGTCTGAGGAGTCACTGATTTGGGTGCCCTGCTTGCCCTCACCAGATTACAGGGTTTCCTCTGCCCATCGCTGCTCCTTCAGTCCCTCCGGGTCTCTGTGTGCACTGTGATTAGCCCTTAGCGACATGACATAACCTTAAAGTATGACAGAAGAAGCTGATCATAGGAGATCATCCTGAAAAGGAGGATTGCCAACAGTAGAAAATGCCTATAACTGCTGCATGAAGGGATGGTTGTCAAATGCATTGTCAGAAATATGGTATCAACGCAAAAAAAAATATGTGATCAAGGACCTTGAGGTGTATTTTCACAACATATTCTACCAAGTTAAGCTACAGTAAAGACCATCACTCTCTCCACAATATACTTCTTAAAGGGCAAGAAGTGTAAAAAATACTTGCCCTTTTCAGATCTGCATCTCCCTATCTTTTGGGCTCAGCTAACCACACAGATACGGGTTAATACCTTCTCATAATCGTGACTCTTGATCCAGCATCAAGCTGCTTCTGAAGACAAATGATAACCTTGTCTTTGTCACAAATAGAATTCTGTAAGATAAAAATTTGAAACTAGAGGGTTTTAGGGCATGGTAGCATGAAAAACTGTTTAATTGTACTTTATTTCATCAAAATCAAGATGTAATGAAAATTTTAATTCCTCACATTCTTTGAAACAAATACTGATTTTAGAAATAGACATGCACAGAGGTAAAAGGTAAAGTTGGTGAGTCACAATTAGAATAAAAGCTTTCTAGACAAGCTTAATGGGGAAACAATTGATGGGAATGTATTAAGCAGATTATATCAAGTCCCTGAATTAAAAACAATCCCCTTACGCCAAAAAAACCTCAACCTAACCCAACCCAAACACCAAATCTTTCAATGTTTTACAGACTTGTTAGAAAACTGAATCTTTGAGATTTGGATTTTCTCTATGCACACTTCCAATATGTGTGCATGGCATGGTGTAGCTTTCCAAAAGCAGAGAAAAAGAGATTTTAATCCAAAAGAAAAGATGCAAGTATACTGCATAAAAATCTCTATTCAAAATTTAAATGTTTAACTGTTCACAATTCTAGTCATCATATTCTTTATCGCCTCAAACCAACATATATTCCAAAGGTCAAAGCCTGTTATGTTACTTCCCTAATGTTTGCATTAATTGTAATTTTTAGCTTAAAAGTTTTCTTTTCAGATCATGTCACTCCAAAACCAAAAGTAGCAGCTATACCTTTAGAAACTAGAAAGAGAAATATGAGGAATGTTAGAAATAAGAAAATACTTTAGATGCCACGATATTTTTGCAGTGCTCTAGAACAATTAAATGAATGAGTTCTCTATATTAAACACTGGTATTTCTGTATGGAATACAGTGAGATGAATAAACAGACCTAACTGGCATATAGATACAGTTTTCACAAAATAAGAAATAACTCGAGAATTTTAATGTTCAAAAGACTCATGTAGCTGCAACCACTGGGTCAGACCTCTAAAATAACTGTAAAAGCATCAGCTATCACTGTGATTGACCAGATTAATGATCTATGAGCCTAAAAACTATACAGAATTGAAAACCAGTGTAATAATTTTAAGACCATTTTGTGTACTTTTTCTATGAAAAGGAATTTTCATTATTTTCCAGCTGAATTACTTTGAAATTTGTTTTAAAATCTCTTACATAACTGAAATGGGATTTATAAAAAAATCCCTCATAAATTTAGAAAAAAAGTATAATTTTTGTTATCTATGAAGAAAACTCTGTACAATTCAAGTTAAACTCAAATTTGACTAAATAAGAGTGAGAGTGAGAGAAAAAGTAGGACTGAGCACAATAACATAATGATTGCAGTAGTGTTTATATTCTGTTCTAACTTCACTGAAATATTTCAAAGATCTCTCATTCTTGTTCTTTCATACAAAATTTCATGGTCAACATTGTAAATGAAACTAGTTCATGATACATAGACTGTCTAATCTTTATACTGAACAACAAAATCAATTAATCCCTGTTACTCCCTGGTATTTATTTCTGTATACAAGAGATGGGGAAGAGCAGAACAGGACTGGACCAGACAAGAAAGTAAAATCGCAGTACAAAGATAGTGATTTATAATTCAGTTTAGAGGATTATTTTTCACTCTGTTTCTTTGAAATACAAGAATTACTGACCTTCATCCACAGTGGATAGAGTATGTACATGTTCAAAGAAGAAAAAAGGAAAAAACCTCATAACCTAACTGAAAGCAAAGGAATTTTATGAATATATTTCTTTTTTTACTGTGTTACAGATGATCTTGGAAATCACTGTTACATGTACATGTATCTAAATATTTGTTTTCTAAGTTTTTTCAGGCTTTTAAATTTCCTAATTAACTTACGTCACTCTAGGAATCTCTTTTCATATGGTCTTTCTTCTGCCAAATCTGAACTGCATCTGAAAATGTGATGAGTCAGGAAATTACATAGATTCAACTTCGATTCAATTTTTAAAAATACATGTCTGGTACAGTATTTATATGGGAAAATCTTAGATCAGTGAGATTTGCCTAGTTTCTGTAACTCTGACATTCAATACATGAAATTCAGATAAAAATCTGCAGTAACCTCAGTTACTTGGGAACTGGGTTTGTATTAGTGAAGTAGAAATATAGAACAGTTGAAAAAAATATTTAAAACAATCTTTTCTGCACTGACATGCCTTGTAGAATCTTAATAAATGTTTGAAGAGTCTTATATAACAATATTTTATTGCAATTGAAGAAAAAAGATGACATAATTTTTCATCCAGTGTTAAGAAGTCGTGAATATAAAAATAACAAAATACAGATTTTGATAATGTCACCACATTTGACTTATCTTGCATGAAAAGGTCAGAGTCAAAGTATTTTGTAAGATTCAAATGAAGTCTCAAGATATACAGGGCAGAAAATTCAGTATTTACTTGGTTATATTAAAAGGTTGCTAGTTCATAGGCAGAAAACCTGTCTTTAGCTTTGACATGCCAAGTACACTATCACAAGAGGTGTTCATATCTGAAGTTGCTCTTTTAACCTGTATTTTTTGTGGATACGTTAGGATAGATTAATGCTATCAAGATTAAAAAAATAAAAAAAGAAATAATTTTTAAACATAAAAAACAGTTTTATAAACAAAGAAACAAAATGTTTTTTCATGCCTTATATTTAAACTCATATTTCTGAGAGGTACTGTATCTATTCTTACCGATGTCTAACAACTGTAAACTATGCAAGAACTGGAAAGTAGGTTGAACCACTTGTTTTTAAATATCTTTATTTTGAAATGTGGGATATGAACTAGCAATCAAGCATTTAAATACTAATTTTATAAGCATAAGTGTCAAATAGACAATAAGGTACCCGCCCTATAGGACTATAGTTAAATTAACTGAAAAACTAATTTTTGGAAATAAAACCTGTTGATTTTCTTATTATTAAAAATATTAAATATATATAT
>NW_009205912.1:0-6786 GCF_000690835.1 Fulmarus glacialis | reverse complement strand
AGAGGAAAAAAAAACAGGTTAAAAAAGTGATGCAACCAATCACCACCTGCCGACCGACGCCCAGCCCGTCCCCGAGCAGCGGTCACTGCCCCCCAGATTATATACTGAGTATGACGTCGTATAGTATGGAATATCCCTTTGGCCAGTTTGGGTCAGCTGTCTTGGCTGTGCCCCCTCCCAGCTTCTTGTGCACCTGGCAGAGCATGGGAAGCTGAAAACTCCTTGATGAGTGTAAGCACTGCCCAGCAACAACTAAAACATCAGTGTGTTATCAACACTCTTCTCATACTAAATCCAAAACACAGCACTATACCAGCTACGAGGAAGAAAATTAACTCTATCCCAGCCGAAACTAGGACATTTTGGATTTGTAGTAAAGTGAGAATAATGTGCCAATATCATTGCTAGTTGAAAACACTGCAATTAAATCATCTATAGGTTTTCTTACTTGAGTTCTAAACATCCAAATGTTCCACAGAAGTGCCAGGAATATTGCCTAGGTTTGCACTGATCTAATGCAGCATGTGTCAGAGAAGAGGATGTTTTCAATGAAAATACATTTTCAATGTATTCCTACAGATCTCATCCAAAATCCAGAGAACACAGTAGAAAGATTTCATTAGACATAACAGCAGTTCCTGAGGAGTTAAAAATGTCAAGACATTAAAAGATTTTGTGTGTACTCACTGGACATATGAATTCACAGAAGGGCACAATGCAAACACTCACCAGACTATGTAGTTCTTCATAAATGGTACTTACCTACAAAGCAAACAAACAGAAAAAAAACTTAAGTATCTATACAGATACACATGTACATTTTAGTATCTTAAAATATGTCAGAGGATCAGAATATTGTACTCAATTCTACAAAAGGTTCCAGTCAAAACATATTCCTAGATATACAACTTTCACACCATTGGCCATGTATAGTCACAGATACTTTAAAAGGATTCTCATATCATCTTTATTTTGCATTTTTCCTTCTTAATTTTGGTAAATAACCACTTTTGAGGTCTAAAAAGTTTTGCTACCTACCCTACATTCAAATTTTAAGAATCTGCTACAATGCAAAAATACGGCAAAAACGTACAAGGTTTTAGCTACAAAGCTAAATAATACAATAATAACAGCTGTTAGAAGAAAAATTAGCATATTCCTAAGCAGGTTATTGAAAAGATTAAAAGTTTATCTTTTTTATACGGCTTTATACTTTAGTTTCACATAATGCTACTCTACAATTCCAACTATTTCTAATATCACAGCTCCAAAAATTGTTCCAATATTATAAATATTTAGCACTAAATAACATTGTTTATTCATAGGTCTGACCCTTCAATCACATGTGTTGCCTACCTTTGATAGAGTGAAAAAATCTACATGGCACATAACTGACTTGGACAACTTCACAAAAACCAGTCAATAATCAGACTGAAATAATACTTTAGTCCTCAGATACCCATTCATGTGACTTATAATGGAGAGTGGATAAACATGATTAATCTTGCCCTTTAGAGTCATTTCATACCATTAAATTATAAGGCATTCTCTTGTTTTCAGTTCTTTCAGAGGGGAAGGGAAAAAACAAAACCAAAACCTAAAAAAACCCAAACCCCCAACCAGGAGAAATTTCTTAACTGGTAGGAATTTCTAAGCTGTTAATTTCTTCCTTGTGCTTAGACAAAGGTCACCAGAATGCGATTATATTCTACAGTTGTGTAAAATAGGTTCTAAAACGCTGTATGCATGTGCATACAATGAAAAAAACCAAAACCCAAAATCAAGCTTTACGTCCAAGTACTGGCATTACTGCATAGCGTTGGTCCATACTGTGGTACAGCTGTTCTAAATTATTTTGTGTTGCTACATGCAAATGTTTCCATACCTATGTGTCTACAGGTTATAATAAAATCAGTTATTTCCAGTACTCCACAGCAACAAAGACACCTGAACATTTGTTAGCTATGGAAAGGTTTCAGTTTCTGTTCAAACTAGAGATAAGAATGAGATTTGATATGAAAGATCTGTTATGACACTGGCAAATGTAAGACTGTTTAATTTGTTTCATATCATGTTTTATTGCTTGTGAGTTGCTTCTGCACAGAAAAACACAGTGTCAGGGCCTACATCAAACTGAGCTATATTACATATTTATGAATTAGCAGTGAAGCTGCTACACTGGGCATTGTAATGCTGTGCCCAGTAACCTGGTTACAGTAGTAATTGACTTTGCTTTTTCCCTTTCTTTATCTAGACTCTATAACACAAATGTTCCACTTTGCCAACCTAGAAATTTTGTGGTTCAAGCAAACATACGCGCCTGTGCATGATGTGCATGACAAAGCTGGAAAGATGTGTATATTTTTAGAAAAAACTCTTTGCCTTACTGACTGTCCTCACAGTTGTGATATACAGCCAGAAAACCATCAGACAAAAGTGAATTTTGATAAAGCAGAGATGTTATCCCAAACTCAAACTCAGAACAGCAGACATATGTATCTTAGACCATCCAAAATGGTAGATGGTCCTGCTCCATACAGTCTCTTTTTATTGTAATCATTGTGATAGCATACACTTGAATCGGAAAGGTATTGGAGATATTTCCTCAAGGCTGACAGACATTTGAGTTTAGGAAGGCTTGGAAAAGGTGTTGTGATTGAGAATTTTTCATTTCAGCCATTGAAAAACTGTTAGCCATTGAAAAACTCTTCCAAACAAAACCTTTAAAGGCAGCAAATGGAAGCTGAAAGAGTTGCAGTTGACTTCAAAACATAATTTGAAAAAAGAAATCATACTATAAATTGTCACAAATGCCTTTATTTTTCTTAATACATGCACAATTTATATGATTCCTCATGAAAGAAATATCAGGTTGAAATTCCTAATCTATTTCTATTCCGTTTACATGAATTTTTGATCTCTTGGTATTAGTTTGTGAAAATTATTTCCATCAAGCTTGAGAATAATGAAATGGAGGTTACATGGAGCATGACATGCTCTAATAGAAAAAATCCCATAGCATTCAAGGATTCCTGGAAAGAATGATCTTATCAACCTCTTCAACATTGTCCAACATATCAAGCCCCATATGTAAGTCTTAGCAGACTGATAGGTGTGCCCGCTGCATATAGCTGTGGAAACTTCCACCTATATAATGGAAAGCTCGTCTGCAGAGACCTGGAGACAATCTAATTGCTCATGAGGATCAAGTGTATTACCTCAGCACTTTTTACTGTCCTGCCTGAAATCTAAAAGCTAGCTCACAGTCAAATTGCATGCAGTGCTCAGTACTGATTACTGAATATATCCACAGGTAACAAAAGTAATTTTATGATTTTTTTTTTAATAGCAAAGGGGAAAAAAAGAAAAAAAAAAACCCAAAGAAAATAATTTCTCCTCCATCCCAGTTCTCAAAAAACTGAAAATAAAATTGGACACTCCAATTAGGTACTTGTCAGTCTTGAAATATCCTAATCCAATCAACCCTGCATAGAAGTCTACATGAGTATGAAGTCACATATCTACCTGACAGTACTGATGTGCTTAGTAGCACTGAAACCTTATCATTGCTAATTTAAGTATAAAACAATGGCAATTTTTAATACAATATAGTTCCAGGATTTTTTGTTGGTTTTAGTTGATTTGTGAGTTCAATTTATTGCAACTAAAATAGCTTAAGAGTGTGTCTCAGTAAGCAATGGCCATTCTACCTACACAACTGTGCCAAGAAAATTTACTTCCAAGCTGCAGGTCTTCGTCATTCCACTTTTGTATCATTCTAGAGAACAGAGCAGAAAGTATGCTTAAGTATGCTGTGCATTTATAAGACAGTATTAATGTTTTCAAAGATTCTTAAATATGAATTTTTGAGGCAGAGTACTTCTCCCACTGTATGTTATATAGTATTGAGTTAACTAAGCTTTTAAAATGATTAATAATTCAAAGCTGCAAGTAAACTTTCCTTGTGGCTGATAAGAAGGGAAACATTAGAATATTATCCTCCTTTCATACCAGCCCAGTTTTTGTGTTCTTGGTTGTTACCCAATCAAGTGTGGTCTTTTTTGTGGCTGCTCTATTTTTTTCCCTTAAACATGAATCTTAACTTTTCTAATTTCTCAAAAACTCAAGAACATTTGCATTTTTCCTGTTAGGAAACAACATTAACAATAATCCAAAAATGAATTTGGAACATTAGAACTCTACAAGGGTTATCAGAAATGAAACTAGTTTAGCCGAATAATTCATGTTCATTTTATGGCATTAAAAGGATTTCAAAATTCTTTGCAAACTGCAGTTACTGGTTAATTTAGTTATATTAGGATGACAGAAATCATAAAGAAATTAACCAGAAAGCACAAGCACAGATTTTCTGTGTCAACATGCAGGTTTGGTTTGGTTTTTTTTTTAATTTTAGCTTTGGAAACATTGTAATTAATGCTTAAGCATAAGAAAAACAGATCTTTACAAAGCATGCTGAGGCTGACAACATCAGGAGACTTGAATGTGAAAGTCTGCCAAAAAAATGACAACCTAACTGTGCAATGTATCAGACACTATGCAACAAAAAAAGAGTTGAGTTTAGTCTATATAAAGGACTAATTCTACTTCATTGAACTTAGGCTGTTCGCTTTCTTATGAATTATTAAAACTGGAACGTATGCTATAAAAATAATGCAAATACTCAGCTGGAAAATTATATGTTCAAGGAGTTATTTACTCTCAGATTACTTTATCAAGAGCTTTATAGATATTATTTATTTATTTCCCCCCTTATTTCTAAAATAAGGACTTCCAACTAGCCTGAGGCTGACTGCCTATCTACTGAATTTGCAGTAAAATAAATAAGAGCTGAGAAACTATTACCTGTCCACAGACATGACCCTGCTGTCACACATGCATTACATATCCTCTTTTAAACATTAGAATCTCCTGTCTGTGCAGGATATTGTCTCTCACTGTCCCTGTAGTTCTCAGTGTATGCAACTACCCAAAGCAAATTAGGAGGGAATAGTTGCTGAACACTTTTGATACAAAAACATGGGTTTTTTTTCTATGTAAGCACAAATCTTGTACCTTCAGTCTGATGACATGCATTCAAAGTTATTAGCATTCTAACACAAATCTTTCTGTCATTATTTTCTTCTTCTACTGGAACTACAGGCAACAGTATCCATCATTTTATATTCTTAAAAGCAACAGAAATTAACTATGTTGTATACTATCACAGAAGATACATTAATTGGAACAGAAGAGCAGAACAGATAGGCATTTCTGAAAGTCCACAGGAAGTTCTCTGCCACTGATAGTGGTAATCTTTTCATGCCCAAACCAAATCTTGTGTCTTAAAGAGGGGGAAAAAAGAATACACCAACTGAACTAAAACTTTTTTCTTATTACTTATCTATGAAATCCACTACAAAATGAAAAATAATCTTCATCTCCCCAACAATTACTTCATGCTGTGCAAAGCCACCTCAGAAGGGGAGGATTCTCCTCTAATAACAAGACAATATAGAATTTAGATTTCCTTAATCTTAATGCTATTCCATAACTGCAGATATATTCCTTATGTTATCTATTTGATGGTTCAAAACAGTTTCTCAGAAGCAGCCACAGAAATTCAACCTTTCAAAACGTGTAAACCGATCTTATAACTTTCTACCAATGAAATGACTGGCTTGGTAGATGAGTGGAGAGCACTGGATATTGTCTACCACCACTTCAGGAAGGCTTTTGACACTGTCTCCCATAAGATCCTTACAGAGAATCTGATGAGGCATGGGCTAGATGAAGTGGGGTGGACTGAAAACTGGCTGAACAGCTGTGTCCAGAGGGTGGTGATCAGTGGCACGAAGTCTAGTTGGAGGCCAGTGACTAGCAGTGTACCCAAGGGATCAACACTGGATCCAATCCTGTTTAACATCTTCATTAATGACGTGGATGATGGGGCAGAGCATACCTTCAGTGAGTTTGCTGATGACACAGAACTGGGAGGAGTGGCTGATATGCCCAGGCAGTCATGCTGCCATCCAAAGGAACCTCAACAGGCTGGAGAAATGGGCCGACAGGAACCTCATGCAGTTCTATAAGGAGAAGAGCAAAGTCCTGCACCTGGGGAGGAACAACCCCAGGCACCAGTACATGCTGGGGGGCCACCCAGCTGGAAAACATCTTTCCAGAGAAAGCCCTGGGGGTCCTGGTGGACACAAAGTTGAATGTGAGGCAGCACCATGCCCTTGTGGCAAAGAAGGTTCATGGTCTCTAGGCTGCATTATAAGGAGAGCTGCCAGCAGGTTCAGAGAGGTAATCCTTCCGCAAAGTCCTGCACCTGGGGAGGAACAACCCCAGGCACCAGTACATGCTGGGGGGCCACCCAGCTAGAAAACATCTTTCCAGAGAAAGCCCTGGGGGTCCTGGTGGACACAAAGTTGAATGTGAGGCAGCACCATGCCCTTGTGGCAAAGAAGGTTCATGGTCTCTAGGCTGCATTATAAGGAGAGCTGCCAGCAGGTTGAGAGAGGTAATCCTTCCCCTCTGCTCAGCACTGATAAGGCCACACCTGGAGTACTGTGTCCAGTACAAGAAAAATATGGAGCTACTGCAGACAGTCCAGCAAAGGACCACTAACATGTTCAAGAGTCTGCAGCATCTCTCATATGAGGAAAGGCTGGTAGGGCTGGGACTGTTTAGCCTAGAGAAAACAAGAGAAGGCTTTGGGGTATCTTATCAATTTGTACAAATATCTGGAGGTTATAAGGAAGATCATAGAATCATAGAACAGTTTGG
>NW_009205911.1:23133-30688 GCF_000690835.1 Fulmarus glacialis | reverse complement strand
GGGCACGTGCTTCAGCAGCGGGTGCCCCAGCGGCACCTTTCCTTTATGGTTTCATGTTTGAGGGGAACATGGTGTTAAAAAACGTGTTTAAACGCGTTTGTATTTCAGTGTTGAATTTCACTGATCCGAGTGATTGGCAGTGTATTATTAAATAGGAAGTCGGTCTATTGGGCACAAAGCAAGATCCCTGTTCCTGGCAGCGAAGGGCGCGTTGGGAGGGAACACGCCACAGAATTGCGGCATTTTCTACAGCCTGAAATCATTCCCCTTCCCAGAGCCAAGAGGTCAGGAATTTACCTCCTGCCTGGTTTCCAGAGAGATCCCCGTGTTTCTGTCACACGGAGGAGGACAGATCAGGGGACATTCAACAGGAGCTCAGGAGGCTGGTGACATATGAGCCTTTTAAATGAAGTGTTTGCATAAATAGTGTTGGAAACAGGTAGCCAGTGATTCGCACGCACACACACCCACGCGCTCAGCATCCTCAGCATCTCTCTAGCCTCTGGGAAAACAGCTGCCTTCCGTTTCCAGCAATACAAGCCGTGCAACTTCAATGTTTCTCCCCCATGAAAAGGAAGGAAAAAGATGATGCATATGAGCATCTGGCACGATAGGAAGGACCGTGACGTCCCACCTACTTGTCTAGAAAGCTTGGCAAAATCATCCAGTATAATTTTTGCTATGACTTCTGTTGGGAAAATGAGGTAGGCCTTTAGCTTTTTGATGAAATAGCTTTCAGGACTTGATTGCAGCTCTTTAATTAGCTGTCCGGCACAGCTCGTCCCTCTGCAGAAGGGTGTCATCGGCGGTGGTCTACACACCAGGAGAGCAGCGCCGCGGTGCCACCAGTATTTAGGTTAAAGCCTGGCGTGTGTGCAATACAGAGTTTCCTTCAGGGGAAGGGTTGATGGGAATAAAGAAGAGACACCTTCAGCGTGTCCCTTGAATATCTGCTGATCTCTGGTGCCTCGCTTGGTGTTTGAAAATGGTTTGAAGTTGAGGTGTTGATAAAAGGAAAGCTTCTTAAAACAATGCCAACAAAAATAAATGAAATCCTTTTATCTGATTCCTTGCCGGTCCCCCGAGGTTCATGAGACGTGGGGTGGGGGGACTGCAAGGTCATCTGCAAAGAGTAAGCTGGAAAGGCTTGTTTTTTATATCTGCATGAGCAGTTAACTGGAGCATGCCACAGAGTGTTTACGGCAGGATTTTGACTTCACAATGGATTAAAAGATTTTAAAATCCATCTGCAGAATATCTTGAACTTTAGCGTTGTTGTGTGCTCAAAATAACATTCGTCTTTTAATGTTTGATGCACTGGGAGCTTTGAGGGGAATCAAAGGATTTTGAAATGGCGGGAGAAGGGGAGGGCGGCTCTTGGCGTTAACGGGTCCTTTCTGAATCGGTGACACGGGACCCCTGCCCGCTGCCCGGCAGAAACACTGCTGCAAGCTCAGAAACCATCTGTGTGGAGCCAACAAGAGGACGGCTTGGGAGCTGTTAGGCTCAGCGCAAGCATCTGAGTTGCTCCTCAGCCTGCGTAGCACACCCTGCCTGATATGGGCTGGGGTTTGGGCTGCAGAGTCGGGGCAGATGCGCCAGCCGCTGCCAGCTTTGCTTCTGCCTCAGCTGAAGCTCTTAGTGACTTTGTTTTACCCGGAGAAGCTGCTTTGTAAGGGAGATGTTGAGGCTGGGTCTGCAGTTCGAGCCGAGGCTTTCACGCTCTATAAAAAAAGACTCCCTTGAACATCCCAGAGTGTGATCTCATCCGGGAAGGCGTTTGCTGTGTTCAGAAGGGCTCTCCCTATTGCTTTGTGTTACATGCGGTGATTGTCTGGTGTCCAAAGCACCTTTGCATGCAAGCACCCCCTTCCTTTTGCTTTGTTGCCCTCTTGCAGAAGACATCCTTTTCTGAACTTGATAGCAGAAATGTGCAGAAAGAGGAATGGTGGCTTGGTGATTCGCAGTGTGGGCACAGGCAGGCTGGGGAGACAGAGGAGGCACAGTATGCTCTGTCTCTGGATAGAGCTCTTGTTCCATCTTTTTGGGGGCTCGTGTGAATTTGGGAAGCCTCTTTTTAAACCCACGCTTAAGCCAATTTTCAGAATTATTCAGAAACATCATCAGAATTAGTTCCAAAGTCCCACAAATGTGTGGCTGCCTGGAAAAAGTCCGTAAGAGTATGGGGTGGCAGCTTTCAAAGGCTCGGGGTCCTGCTGCCGTTGGTACATCTTGCTGCTGCGACGGGGGGCGTTGGGACGTGGAGATGCCTGGTGCCGTCACCCGGGCCCGCTCCTGGTGCCCTGGGACAAGCCCGCTTCTGCCGTCAGCACCTGATGCCCTTCCCTGATGCAGGCGGGGAAGAGCAGCGGAGAATCTGCCAATACAAAGCCATGCATCTCGGCCTGTGACAAATCACTTTTTAATTGCCTCAAGGAAGAAATCCATTAGTCTTCCTTTTACGTGAGAATCATAGAAAAATTCTGTTAAACATGAGCGGATGATGCACTCCAAATAATGCAGGCGCTGCTGCTGTTTTCGGTTTACATCACTGTCCAGTTGGAGCATTAATTTTCAGTCCAACAAAATTGAACTGTCTGAGCCCCTCCCATCCCCTCCAAGCAGATGCTGAAGAAAGCTCTACTGACGCAGGGAACGGTGTTTCGGTGATGCATTAATTGTCAAAGAAATCTATCTTGTCTTAGTCCCCAGTTCCTTTTTTTTTTTTTTTTTAAAGCAAATGACAGTTCTTTCTTTTCTTAGAAGTGCAACCAATAGGACCTGGAAGGTTTTGACCCTTCTGGCAGCAACATCACTTAGCTTTCCCACATCTCACGATTGCAGCAAACAGGCAGAAACCTCAGAGCATGTTGTTATGGCAAGTTACTGCCCTGCCATTTCAGTTTAAGCCTCATTGCTACAAAAAAGGGTTCAGAAGCACCTCTGAGCTGTTGACAGCTGTGGCTGGTGGCTGTTTCAGGCAGGTTTGCTGCTATTTTAGGTGTCTTTCATTGGAAGAAATCCAGTTAATGGCAGAATCTGAGTCTTACCACTCCACAATGTTTTTTTCTCTCTGGGCTGTTCCCATTTTGTGAGGATTCACTGCATCCTGGCACAAGTTTGGAGCAAGACAGCGAGAAGAAAATCCAGGATGTGGGACCACCTGTAAAACCAACCTCTCTATCTGCTTTTCTAGCGATAGCTAGTGATTTAGCAACTGACATTCCCTTGCGCTGTGCTTCGTCTTTATGGCATCTGTTGTGGGTGAGAGACCTGGCAGGCGGGCGCCGGACACTGGCATTCGACCTGCTGCCGATGCTTCCACCGGGATCGGAGCAGAAACCAGCCTGGTCTGGAGCAGAGCACAGCAACGTGCTGCTGGCTGTCCCCAGGGGTCCCTGTGGCGCAGGGTAAAAGATGCAAAAAGGATGAAAAATCTGGCTGGAATGTGTACAAAGCTGGAAGGAAGTGATCTGGAGCCTCAGTCGCCGAGTGGCGGGATCGCACTGTGTTCAAATGGTTGCCTAATCTCAGGTATAACAGTAGCAATAAATATTACTTCATACCATACAATCAGGACATAAAATGCAGGGAGGACCATTTTTCCAGACAAGGAATACCATTGTTGGATGTTTCAGTCTAAAAAGCGAGACCAGAAAAGGTGACTGTAATTGAAATTTGCTGTGTAGAAAAGGATCGGTGCTACAAGGAGGAATCTAGGGTCAACACCGGCAGTTTGCTAACCCTCTGCAAATTTTACTCTGTTGACTCTGTTACTGAACTTTATTTCTAAGTTGTTCTGTAGAAACAAATCTCTTAATGCTCACGCGTTTGCTCTGCTCTTACAAGTAATACGTATCTTTAAAATTGCAGATTAACATTATGTTAAAATTCGTTATTATAATGTGCACAGGGAAATTATACTAATATAAACATTTATGACAGAGTGTAATTGTTCAAATTTCAGCAATTCGTCCCAGTTTAGTACCGACCTGTAACATGAAACACTTCTCTGGTCACAGCTCTTTCTTGCTTATGGGACCAATAAATTAATTCGTATTTGCAAGTTAAATAAATCCTTTGAATGTATTATTGATGCAAACAAATGAGGATTGGGGCTCTAGACAATACCTAATGAGGCTGACTCGACACAGGCTGTTCCCACTGAAGGGTGCCAGGTTTCAGTGCGGGAAGATGGATGCCTGTTTCATCCCGTAATTATCCCATGGCTTACCCTCGCTTTATACATTCCTTGGCTAGGCACAAAGCTAAGGGCACCATGATAAGTAATTAATTACTGAGGATCCACTGGCAGCTTTTAAAAAAAGCTCATGCTCAGTTGATAGTTTGTGACTGTATCTGCGCTGTGATCTTGTAGACTCAGGGTGTTGACTCTCTCAATTATTTTTTCTGGCAAATACTGCTAATCAGAAGATTTTTTAGAAGAGGTTTGCACCTCTTCTGAAGATGGTTGCTTTTTTCAGCTGCAGACTCCAACTGGTGCTAAATAAACTTAGTTAAAAAGCTCTACTCTAGACGTCTGAATTATAAATACGGTGCGCAGCATTGAAATAAATGCCAGCTGAAAGGCTGCAGCAGTACGCGGTGGAAAGCACCTTTAACCTGCTGGAGAACTGAACATTTCCCTTCCCTGGGAAATGAAACCCACTTGAAAAAGAACCACTTGAGAGCAAAAGGTTACTCTCCTTTTATGCCGTTAAAGAAGGCATTCCGAGCTTTAGGACTTAATCCAGAATGCAAATCAGATGCTTTACACTATAGGGTGGGGCAAAGCTGCTATATATGCTTCAAAACTGCATCCATGGACTGCAAGAGCTCACGATTTCCGCATTGAAGATGAATGTTTGTGAGATGGTAAAATGGATTCAGCCCACGTTAATAGGATCCGGTTTTCTCTCCAGGCATTTCTGGTCTCGGCTCGGTTCTCCAGGCTGCATATTCACGCATGCAGAATCTGCAAGCCTACTGCAGGACGCAGAGCGCAGCAGGCATTCATCAGCCCTGTCCCATCAGCGCTGTGTTGTGGGCAGGAGCTCCAGCCGCAGGTCATGGGTCCGTAACCTTACTTGGAACAAGTCACTTCATCTCCCTTTCCCTTGGATCTCGAGCTGCAAAAGATTGTAGCCTTTCCCTAAATTGTCTAGGCGCGGTTCGGTGTTTCGAGTTGGGTGGCATGGGCGTAGCAGCACCCTGTTTGAGAGGTGTATGTACCTGGTGAGCATCGAGAACCTCGTGGGCACTGTAAAATTTATTTCAGCTGATCGGAGACAAGTGCAATACTATGGAGATGTTCTAAAACAAAGAGGCCAGACAGCCACCCTGAGCACCTTTCAGAGTAGGTTTGTTTCTCCTCCTCAGGAGGGCAAGCACGATTCTGGAGGATAACACTTCTCTTTTCTAACATAATTTAGAAACCAGCCTCCATGCCTGCCAAGGCAGATCAGTGCCCTCTCTAAGATTCGAGGGGAAAATTTGTACATGTACCTTTTTGACTTTTCCACTTTTAACTATGTTTTTTCAGCACTGTAATTCAGGTGTCTCGGAGAGATGACATCCCAAATAGTATCCCTTGATGGGCCACAACAGTGGTGCTTCTAATTACAGGGTATGCTGCCTGAAAGTTCGTTAACCGCAGAAAGACAGCAGCATTATGGGGCAGGGAGGGATGGTGCTGGGTTAACGAGACCCCAAATGCAGCTCTGTTCACTGACTCTCCTCTGGCACAATGTGGCAGATGATGTTGGTCGTTCTCGTGTTCCTCTGAATTTGAGGCTACGCTGCTGGAAGTGCTACATTTTAGAAAAATGGGCATTTACTGGGTAACTCTGGGGAGCCACATCTCTCTGGACCTGTCGGCAGGAAGGTGTCCCCATGGAAATAAATGCAGTCTCGGAGCCCAGGCAGCTATCGGGATCACCTCCAGAAATGCCACCAGGGAAGATGAGTTAAGTGGGGCTGAGCTGAACTCTTGTGTCCTGCGGCCAGGAGAGAAAAATGCTTTGAACACCTTGATCTAGAAGTGGCAGCTGGAGTTTGCCTGTTTCTCGGCTTTAATTCTCACTGGCAGCAACTTGAATTCATAGACCTAATTGCTGGTTCTCTCTTCTGTGCAGGTGGCAACCAACTGGCCGGTTGGCAATGAGTAATGCATTGGGTTAAAGGCTTCAGAGGGATAGTTACGTGGTCAGAGAGGTCACAGAAGCTATTGTCAAGGCCTAAGTACCAAACGGAGCTATAGCAACTTGATTAATTGGCTAAATTAGAGAGGCTTTGACCTACCTCACAGAAGTTTAATGAATTAGTTGATTAGTTACAGAAAGTTGTTTCCCCACAGCAAAGCAAGGAAGGTTGTTGGTCTCCAGAAAATTACCTCCACTGGTAACTGCCAGAACGATGCTCTTGGGCAAACTGTTTTTCTCACTCTGGTGGAGTGAATGAGGTTTCCAGACCCTGTGCAAAGCATGACAGAGAAGAGTGTATTAAAACTCTGCAAATTCTGCAATGCACAGGACCTTGCGTATTTTTCAGCTTCCCAACGCTGGTCAGACTAGCTTGCTTCCTCATGGCTTGTGCATTCCTATTTTCCACCCTTCTTCCCTTCTTTCTACCTCTTCATTTGCTGTGTTGATGTTCTTGAGGAACTTGCTGCCCTCCCTCCTGTTTTGCACTAGCTCTGCGTTATATTCAGTAGGAAAGCTCATTCTCCAGATGCTACTTGAAAATGACCTAAACAGATAATTTTTGACCATGAATTAAAATCTGATTATATCTCCAAAAACACCTTCATCAATAGCAGCCTATTTTTAAAAGAAAAATGTCATCTCTCTCATAGTCATTGTTGTTGGGCAGGAATTTGTGAGTTGAGGTGGGTAGAAGGGTTGGTATCATGGCCCTCAATTTGATCGATAAAGCAAACTGCCGTAAGTGAAAATAGAACAGCAACTGTAAGCGTGTTAGACAGATAAAGTAATTGCAATCTGTCGTACATGAAATGAAAATCCCAGTTTCCTTATGAGTTATTAGAATATATTATTGATTACACAAAAGGCACAGATATTATTCATTTGTATTGTATTAATTTGTGATATGTTTAAGACCTGCTCTGTTGTGTATAAGGAAAATAAAAGAGTAGGTAGAGATTTGGTAAGTATGCATTGGTGATGCAGTTACAGTTTTCATTCAGAAATACCCTATAACACTGTTCCTGCCTAGGTTTAAAAGCTCGGTACCAATATGCACTGCAGAACAATGCTGCAAATCTGCTTTTGGTTTGGCATACTGCAGTGTGGCGGTAACAGTTTGAGGTTAATCATGCTTATGATGTAACAGTTCTATGCGGGAATGCTAAAGTGCAATAGTGTGACTTTGGGCTTCTGCCTGTGTTCATAACTTTGGGGAAAACGCACAGATAAAATTGGGTAGAGAACGTCTGCTGCGAATTCAAGGCAGGTTGCTTCCCTGTGATTTGAGGGTAGAAGTGTCGTGGTTTAAGCCCAGCCAGCAAATAAACCCCACGCAGCCGCTCGCTCCCGCC
>NW_009205911.1:0-22913 GCF_000690835.1 Fulmarus glacialis | reverse complement strand
CCCCGGTTCAAGCATCGATGGGCCATCAACGCTCCTCTCACACCAAACCCAAAAGACAGCACACCCCCCAAGCTACTGGGAAGAAAGTTAACTCTGTCCCAGCCAGAACCAGGAGAAGAAGACAGGATGGGAACGGAGCAGGAGGGCCCTCCTGGTTTGGGCTGCTCCGCCCCTGAGTTTCAAGGGTTTCCCTTGCTCTGACCTGCTCCTTGGGAGCGCTGCAGATGATGCAGCAGCGCCGTGTGCTCCTCAGGACGTGGGATGGGCGTTGCTTTGGTCGGTCCATTCAGACCGTTTCTGGTTCGTGGTGGGACCCTTCGCATAGCTGTCAAACACTTTGGTACACCCAAGCACAGGAAAATGTTTTCTCTTCCCTTCAACACACCCAGGTACAGTTCATCATCAGGTGCTGAATAAAAAGGGACTGCTAGGATTAGCATTTTGGAGCTTGCTCATTACAAGTCGTTACACTTTTAAAATGAGTTTCCATTTACATTTTTTGCCAAAAGGCAGCTGTGAAAAAGCCCTTGGACTAAACTCTCTCCTTAGGGGGTAAAGCAACCTTCAGTATATTTTAATGGATTCTTGTCAAATTACTGATCGGAATAAATCCAAGTGCTCTTGGAGACTGAATGTTTCATGTTAAACTCTCCAAAAAAGAATAGGATTGATTTGGAAATGTCACTTGTGATTTAAAAGCTTAAAGGTGAGAACGTCAGGATATAATTAGCAGCAGCTGATTTTTCTTTTATTTATTCCTTGTTGTCTGCGTGAAATGTGATGCCCCCGAGTGACTTTCTCGTCCAGCCCACGCTGGTGGCCAGCAAAGGTAGTACCTGAACCAGAGGTGGATCTGAGGTCTCAGTTGCCTCCCATGGGTCAGGAAAACCAAGCGAATTCAAGTGATAGGAGTGTGATACGGACACCTCGCATTGCCTTCTTCTGTGCCACTTTTTGTTAAGTTTAAGTATTTTAAGTATTCAAGTTATCACACATTGCAGGTGATCTCCCAGGTCACTCCCTGTGTTTCCAGCCGGAGACATCCCGTCTTGCTCTGGAGCAGCCGCTCATCCTTCACTGCTCAGCACCTCCTCACCCGGCACGTTCAAAACCTCTCCTCGCTTTGATGTCTTGCTTTGCAGCCCACGTGGAGCTATGATGTCCTATGGTCCCAGTGTGACCATCACCTCCCCGTCCCCAGGCTCCTTGTCTCTTCCCAACCCCCCTGGAGCAGGCAAACCATTGTGGGAGCCCAATCTGGACGTCTCTGCCAAGCTGGTTCAGGAATTGAAAGAAGTGGGAGAAGGAGACCCATGTGCCCCTGCGGGATCCCCACCTCCCTCCTCCGCGCTGGATTCTGTGTTGTTTTCCCTTTGGAAGAGAGACGAGACGTGGAGCCATAATGAATCGCAGCCGCTCCTGCTGAGGCACGGATGAGTGCAGCCCCTGCGCATCGCGGTGCTGGGCTGCCCTGCCCTTCCCGCAAGGAAACCCTTTAAGGTCTGTTTAGGGATGCTTGTTTCTCACCAGCTTGCACGCGCAGCATTAACCCTGTCCTTGCCGAGGGGTCAGATTGTGAAGCCAGGCAAGAGGGATCGTGCTCTTATTTACAGGGGCCACTTCTGAGGCTCACGTCGGACCTGACTCGGCGGCCGTCTCCCCAGGGGATAAAACACCTGCGGAGAAAGCGACGTATTCTCTTTTCTCTTTTAATGCAGACGGTTCAAATCGGGATTTACCACTTACTGTCATACGATGAAATCAGTGTTCCCCTGCACAAGGAAAGGCGGCAAAAAATAGTGATATTTAAAGAGTAATTTTAGCAGCCAAAGTAAATATGATAAAAGGCCTGCTAATAGGGAGAAACTTACTGGGTCCTCAGTTCTTAATTTAATCGGATTCTTTCTTAGTTTAAGAAAAGAGACAAGGTCCTGCAACACTATGCTGATTTCCAATATTAGGAAATATTAATGTGAAATACCACTGTCATATCCACCCCAAAGCCAAGAGGACAGCAGTTTCAAAAAGGAAAGGAGCGAGGTGTCTTTGCTGGGGAATGTAGAGAGGAGAGGAACGCTGTGTTGCGTTTTCCTGTCCAATCAAGATGAGCAGACGTTCGACCGACGGGACATGAGATGGTCCTTTTGCTCAGCTGGCTCCTGGTAACAGGAGATGACGTTTCACACAGGAGCTTATCGGTGTGTTGCTGCATCCTCCTTCTTGGTTTTGCTTTCTCGGCCATGCTTTGAGCATTGACCTTCTGCTTTAACGGGCTCTTTCCATACCAGGGGGAGTGCACACAGTGTCATTTCTTGGTATATTAGCATTTGCAAACGTAGTTGATACTTTCTGAAATTACATGTGGTACAATAAAAAGCCCAGAGTTGTCGCCCTGATTTGAAGAGACTTTTTAAAGGTATCTTCTGCTGTTGGCAGGCAATCTTGCAGCAATTAATTGTAAAATTACATTTCAGGTGAACAGCATACACTGTTTTAGAGATTAATTGTTCTGGAAATAAGATCTTTCATCACTCTAGGTATTACTTTTGAAAAAAACTCCTTTATTTCTTAAAAATAGAATGTGAGCCTAGAAATAGAAATCATATTGTGAATTCCAATTTTAACTGAAATCACTGGTACAAAGTCTTCAAGATACAGTCTTTGAAAAAGTCCGATTGTGATAATCCCACAGCGTTAGAACTATATTGTGCCGCCAAAGGTACGAAAAGAGCCGGTCTCTCTTTTTTTCGAATACAGTAAGTATAGCCATTGATCAGGATCATCCGGTCCATTCTCCATCCTGGCTTTGCCCTGATGATGTGCATTTCTTCTGCTCAGATTATCTGTGTTGAATTTGAATAAGATCCAATTTCCTGACATCTAAGGCTCTTTGTACCTTGCAAATTGTTATCCTTAGTTATAAAAGAGGACACGTTCATTCTGCCCTTCAATAACTGTGGACAAAGAAACATGCCAAGCGTGCAACCCTATTACTAGCGTAAGGCAGATGTGGTGCACTATGTGCTCTGCAGGTAACGTGCACGTGCCCAGCTGTAACTGCTCCTGGGACTGTTTAAACATAGTGTCTGTAACGTCTGGATTTACTTGAGGGGGGCAGGAAAAGAAAAGGGCTTAAATTTGGAGTGTGCTGGAGGACTTTGTTGAGCTCGTGGAGCGCAGAAGGGGATGCCTGAGCATAATGCCCAGCACTGAGATTTAACTTTGAGTGGTCTGAGAAACATCCGCGCTGGGAAATCCATCAATGTCGAGGAGAAGAACAGAAACCATTCCCGGTGTCCGGAGTAAGAGGCCGCAGGCTTCCTGTAAATGTATGTGAATCCCGCACTAAATGTTTATGGTGGCAGAGGTCAAGGAAGTATTGGATGCTGTGCCCGGAGCGGAAGGGAGAAACTCCCCCTTTTTGCTGCTGCTGCCAGAACAAGAAAATCCCATCCCGAGTCGTGTGGGGATCCATCGCTCTGCAGCTGCCTGTGTACTCCAGAAGAAATTAAATACTGGACGGGAAAAATTGTGTGTCGATAGCAGGTCTTTGCCAAGTGCTTATGCAGACACGGTGGGTTACTCTCCATGGCGCTGCCTCCGCACTTGTGCATGCAGCCAAAGACGCAGGGCTGCAGCCAGCCGTCCTTCCCAGGTACTGGTAGAAAACGAGCCTGTTTCCTACATGTGTCTTTTTACCCGGCGAACTTGTGCTGACGGAGTCAGGTACACTGAGGCCAAGGAAAATTGACGATTTTCCTTGTCGAGGCGACCCTGGGGCTGACTGCTGCAGCACGCGGCCGGGACGTCGCTGGCATCTGTAACTGGGGGAACGTGGTGTGACACACGCTCCTGCTCGCTTGAACAGCGGGCCTTTGGCATCAGCCCTTCAGGGAGCATGCATCTTCCAGTGCCAAATTGGAGTGATTCCTAGAAACCACGTCCCACTTTGATTTTTTTTTTTTTTTTCCTTAAGGGAAAACCCCATCTTTGAAACAAGTAAGAATGACTGCGAGCAACAGGGGGAGAACGTTGATGTTTCTCTGATGGGAGTAATGCAGCATATGGATAGTGCGAGGCTCACGGCACCTCTGGGGAGCAGACAGCAATATTAATGCCTTTTACGTCTGCCAAGGCAAATGCTGGAAAAATCCTTCCATGAGTCCTTGCTTGTTGGCGGGGTGAGGAGGATTTTCGGAGCAGGAGGGTGCTGTGCTTGGCAGCATGCCCAACCCATGCGTCCAGATGCTGCCATCACTGGTCGGAAACGCTGTGCCTCGTCTGTATTTGGTATCGGCTTTGCAGCACTGAGGACAAAGACGAGGACAGTGTAACCCCATACGACAATAGGCGCCAGGAGCCGGGCTTCGCTATGCTCACCCCAGCCATTGTGCATAGCCCTGCATCCCCTTTTCCCTGCGGTGCCACACAAGAGAGTCAAGGATGTGTCCTTATTGTAACCGGCTGCTCTTCTTTTTACACGGCAAAGCTACAGGTCGCACAGCAGAGTCTCTGGGCCGGGGTGTGATCAGTTCTGGTACGGCAGGTCCTTGCATCTCTCCATCCTTGTAGCACATTACCCTGCCGACTCCTTCCCAGGCCTGGCAGCATCATATAACGGCTCTAAAAGCGTCCTTGCAGAGTCCTTCATCCGTCAGTGTTTTTCTGGTGCTGCTCCGGTGACATAATGAGCCTTTGTCAAGGAGTAAATGAGTTTAGAGGAGGAATGACCTGACCCAATGCTTTGCAAGTGATTAGCGGTGAGTGATGCTGCCTGGGATGGAGCAGGACGAGCCCACAGGTGCCCAACAGAGCTGGCTTTTCCAGAATCATAATGCCCTGGCCTGTCTTTCTCTGCGATGGCTGGGAAGCGAGCAGCCAGTGTAGACAGAGGATGGGAAGCTGGAAATTATGGCAGTCCTTTCTTTGCTAAATACAGGTTGAAGTGATTAACAGGGATAAGCATCTTCAGTTTCTCTGGGTAAAAGCTAGGCTTTTATGTGTCCCAGATGCTGACATCTGGTTTCCCTTTAGTGTCCTTGCAGCCACCACGATCCCAGGAAAGAGGCTGCAGAGAGAATGTCGAGGAGAGGGACTGGGTCTGCCTCTACCGTAGCTGCAGAGGATGTAAACTCTCAGTGCTCGCCTGCTTAGTTTCTGCTGCCTTAGCCATTTTTAAGAAAGAAATCTACATTAGGCAACCATTACTCAGCATATTTTATGGTATTTTGCCCTGGTTTGAGTGTGTAAAGTTACTAAGCTGTTTAATTCAGCACTTTTCCTGAGTAGTTGGATGGCATAACTCAGTTTGAGTTCAGCTTCTGTAGCAGCAGCGTGGAAAAGGGACCTCAGTTTGGGGACACTTGATCTTTGATTGCTACCCGCAAAACTCCTGCCACGATGTTGGTGTCCCTGTAACAGGTTTGCCCAACCGCTCTGGCGTGTCGTGCTGCGGTGAACCTGAGACTTGGCCTTCTTCCAGCTCCTTTCTGATACCTCACCTGTACTCAGCTGAAGAACGGCTTGGGTTTGCTGGTTGTTTATTCCTCTGATCTGTTCTCTGCTGGTTCATTGGCTCTAACTTCTTTATTTATTTTTCACATTTTCCCAATGGACAAGTGGCGTAGGCACAACGATAGCCAGCAGGTTATTAATGTCATCTCCAGGTTTGCTTGCAAGCAGTCTCTGAATGGATCTGACTGTGTTGCATCTACCATGTTGTGCCGATATGATATTTAGCACAAAGCAAAGGATTTCTTACACACCTGTCTTTATATTCCCACCTATGTTTCCAGCCCTCAGGGTAAGGGCACAAATGCATGCAAACGTATGCATGCTGCTCCAGCTTATCCATGAGCGACTCCCGGAGCCGATGTCTCCCAACTGGGAAGGCATTGCTAACAGTGCTGCTTCCTGGGCTGTGTGGAAATGACCAAGTCTTGAGCATCGGCAAAATCCATCCTATTTGCAGCTCAGAGTTCAAGCTTACAGCAAAAGCCCTTTGTTGTATTGCTCAAAGCAGAAAATCATTACCGTCGGTTCCTGTAAGACGCCATGGGAAAGACTGCCTTTTGCATGGGATTCCCTGCAGCGAGGGGGCAGCGGTTTGATAAAGCAGGAGGGTCGGAGTGATGCCAGTGCCGCATCTTATGGTAGCAGCCTGTCTCCTCCGGGTCCGGCGGGCAGAGTGACAAGGGTCTTCCCAAGGCATTCCCTGCCCTGCCGGAGGCTCCCTGCCACAGCATCTCCTCCCTTGGTGTTTGAAGAGTGAGCGCGAGGCTGCCCTGATTAAAATTTAATGAGGCTTGTTATTATTGAGGGCCCTTTAGTGTCAGTTCTGCACTCATCAGCAAATAAATACATCAGCCGGTGGTGTGGGGGCAAGCCCCATCTCTGCCAGCAGCCCGGGTGGCCAGGGGGTCAGCTTCTGCTGGAGAGCATCGGTGGGGAGGGAGCGGCTCGGGGCAAGGTGGGGAGCTGGGCGGCTGTTTGTTTTCTCTCCAGCAGCTGCTGGAGCAGGGGTTCCCTTTTATTTGTTATTTGCATACTTTAGCCATTGGAGTTGAATTTGTGCCCATTAAAACTAAATTAGCACTGCCTGCAATTTTAAATAGGCTCTGGCAGAGCAGCCTATTAACTCTATTGGAGCGGTTTCTGCAGATCCCTCCTTTACAGGCGCTGCACACTGATGCACACTGGAAACCACTGCAAAATGTTGATCATTTGCACGTTCCTGAGGATAATTGGAGTGCCGATATTAGAGACAATGTTTTACGGTTTTGAAAGCCATCAGCATGGCTCAGAGCTGGGTTTAACTTCTTCCACTTCAAAAAAAGGTACGATGTAAAAGTCTCACCAAATCGGTTTGCAATTCCTTGGGTTTAATGCCGTATTAATGCCACGACCTCTGGGTCCCTGTGCCCCCGTCCCTCGCACGAGGCTCTGGCTCTGCTCTGGCAAGCCCATTGCCGCCTCTCAAGGTTGCCCTGCTCCATCCCTGGCAGGTCCACTAGCACCCCCTGACCCCAGCCGCCTCTTCGTCATCCTCCCAATAGCCTTTCTGCTCTTTCAGACCACCATTGGTGGCGTGCCCGGGACATTGGCTGCTCTCACCTTGGGTTTGGAGCCCTGTCAGCAGGGACCCCAGGAGCGGCCCTGACCCCCTGCCATCTGAAGGGATGCTTTGCGCCTTCCTCCCAGCCCTGGTCCCCATCCCGGGCGTGGGAGTGACCCACGTTGGGTCACTCACCGCCCTTTCCTGGAAAGCGTTCAGGTAGCCTTGCCAGGTCTGGCAGCACGACTTGCCTAGCAGCTCTGGGAGTAAATGGACACTACATGTTGCACTTGCTATTAAAATAATCTCTTTTGTTCAATAGTCTCTAATGAGAAAAGAGAAAATATACCTGAGCGAAACGGTGCGTCTTGTTTACAAAGAGTGGAATTTAATTTAAAGCTTATTCTTTGCAGAAAAAATCCATGTTCAATCAGCCAGAGATACTACAGTAGAGTTTATGAGACAAGGCTTGGCTGCCTGTTCCTGGTACCAGCCAGGATCCTCAAATTCTGTTGGATTATGTATTGGCTATCTTTCATGATTATGAAATAAGTGAATGGAGGATCACACTGGTGTTCTCCCAATGTTACGCACTTCTCAGCGGTCCCTGCTCCAGACATTTCCCAGGCACGCTTCCATCAGGCCCTTGTGTTGGCTTTATTTTGCTTGGCTACATGCGCATGTCTGTACATCAGTAAAAGAAGCAAGGAACTTGCTCATTTGAGCACAGAGAAATGGGTCAGCACTATCCAGAGACAGACATCCTTTTTTTTTTTTTCTTCCCTTCCGGAGCCAAGTCTGTTCCTGGAATGTCCAAAAATGCTTTGTGGCTTCCCAGGGTGAGGGAGATCACACAAATGCGGGGCGCGTTGTCCCTGAGTACAAAATGACATGGTGCACATCCTTACTTGCCGCTGCGACTCCTCCGTCCTAGGGCAGGTGCTGCACAGAGGGGGGGACTGCCCATTTATCGCCTCAGATGACAAGTCTCCATCTCATGGTCCTTCCTCATGTAATAATAAAAAATACACGATAAGCATCAATCTACAGTCAATAAATTCAGCTCTTTTGCTTCTGCAAAGCCAAAGCACGACCTGTCCTGGTGCCTCTTGTTGGGTGCCCACCAGGCAGCCGGGAGGGGAAAGGCTGGGAATCGGCACTGTGGCTCGGAGCAGCGCAAAGCAAAATTTCTTCTAGAATTTGATATAAAGTGGCCAACATGACTCCTGTGTAATTGCTTTGAATCCAATTAATGCTGCCTGAGTAGATGTTGGGAATTATAAAGAGGAATAAGAGTCTGAGCTTGTCACCGAAACTATGATAATATTCCTTCAAAGGAGGCACATTTGCAAACATTATTAATTACCTAGGGAACAGCTCAGGGTTTAAACTGAATTAAGGGGGGAATGTGTTTTTGTGATTTTGGGTTTGATTGAGAGAGAAAGATTACCGTATTCTCAAACAAGTGAGCATTTCTTTGTTACAGACCTGGCAGCAAAATACAGCGAGTTAGTCTGCACCAAGTCCCCCGCCCACCAAAACCAATTTACCAGCAAGGATATTATGCCAAGAATTACCTGGGGCCAAAAGAGCTTTTAAAAGTGTTTAGCACAGGCTCCTCTAATCAGACAAACCCAGGAGTGCATAGCTAAAATTTGGCTTTTTTGTTTTCTGTGAAGGATCATTTGGCTTTTGGAGCTTTTTTGGGTTTGGTTGTTCTCAGGGAGGGCTGTGGGTACCTTTGTGGGGTCCTGCAAAAAAAAAACCACCACACCACCTTCAGGTGGAAGTGGAGGTACCCGGCCAATTTCGCCGACCGCTTCTGGCAGGCAGGTGGCGGGGAAAGGATGGCACGACCCCGGAGCAGGCGGGTGCAAGGTCAGCCGGGCTTGTGGCTTGCCTGGGGCCAGCAAACCTTGATGTGGTGCGGGCAATAAAAACCAAAGGACTCGGTAAAGCACACGCTGTGGGGGAATTGACTACAAGACTGCTGTGAGAGCAAGATTGCTTGGACCCTGTTAGCCAGGGAAATACCTAGGATCTCTTTTTTTTTTTTTTAAATCTTTTTTTTCCTGCTCTCAATATAAAGAAATCATCAGTTTGTCCGAAATGACCCCATCCTAAGCCAAAACTACCAGGCAGATCTCACCTTCATCAGGGGTCTGCTTGTCCGAGAAGGCACCTGGAGCTGGTTTCAGCCCCCTGTTTTACCAGCATCGCTGCACCTGGATGGATTTAGAGCATTCAAGAGATCTAATTACTGTAATATAGAGCATAGCTGCGGGAGTCCTTTATAAACCCTGCCCTGGTCCAGCACCCAGACAGCCCTGGGAGGGAGACTCAGCAAATGTGGCGTCCTCATTTGTCCAGATGTGTGTGGCCATAGAGTCTCTACGTTGATATTGAGATGACTTTTCCTACAAGCCACAGAAACCTGGTGCTTCCTTAATTGCAACATGCAAGCTGCACTTGAAAATACTCTCAGAAGGTATTTGCTGCTTGGCTCAGCTGTGAGCTGAGGATTTCAGGGAGTTTTGCATGGAAATAGCATCTTCCTTTAGCCCTTGAGTTGCTGCTGTCACCAGAAGGTAAGTTTTATTTTAATTCTGCAGTGGTAAAAACCCCAGCACCTTTGGAAGCGTCTCTGGCTGCACATGAGGAGCCTCCAGTCACGTCCCTTGAATTGCTAAGCAACTGTGGCCCATTTGCTCTCGTAAAGCAAATTGAAACATTGATTTATCTATTTGTTTTGCAACCAACACCAGGGCTTCATTATGCTGTTCCCTAGGGACATAATCCCACATGCTCAGATTGGAAATTAACTCCTCTTACCAAAAAGTGTGATGGCTTTGTTTTTAATTTTGAAGAAAAGTCCAGAAGCATAATGCTTGGTTTGCTGTGTGTTTGCATGTGGCTGTGGGCTATTTCAGGAAGAAAACATGGAGTCTCCCTTCCCTGGGCTGCTGGTTGCTGGTTTCACATCCATATCTGATCCAGGATGTCATTTGAGCCTCATATGCCATCTATAGGTCTGTGATGTATGCTGCTTGTAACTGTACCGCAGCTAGTTATTCAGAGAGACAGTTAGTTGAAAGCCGAACTCAGCAGCAGTACAGACAGAAATTTAAGATGATCATCCAGTACAAGTGACAAAGGGAAGCAGCATACCCCAAAACTGGCACGGAGCAGGTGAGAAGAGGAATGGAGGTGCTGAAGCAGGGCAGGAATCTGAGAAGTGCCAGACTTTGTGCATGATCACTGAGAATGTTTTACAGAAATTATCTACCCACACAAATGTGCAGATTTGCATGTCATGTAGGCAAAACACAGTAGTCTTAGTTTTATAAGAGCTCAGTAGCAGTAACCTCTGAAGCAGCAGCCTGTGACTTCCTGATGCTCTGCTTGCCAGGCACCCCTAAGCCTAGCTTTGTGAAACGGGAGTGATTTTTGGGGATAGGCAAGCATGGTCCCTGGCAGAACAACTCTTCTGAGCCTTTGCTGCATCTGCTGGTTATCTTGCAGCTTGTTGGAGTAAAGGTCTGAGAGTTGGACTGTGATTTGCTGCAAGTGGGAACCACCAAAGGTCCCTAGGCAGGATCAGTGTTTAACCCCCGGTGAGCCGAGATGCATTGCCACTGCAAGACCTGCTCTTTGGTAGCACTTACAGGCATCCCCTAACCCAAACAGCAGTGTCTACTTAAACTTTGTTAAAAGACTGGGAAAATGGAAACATATGCGTACAAAATTAGATGATCTGTTCCCTTGTGTTGAGCGTTAAAATATATAATAATGTGATATAATGCTTAATTATACGAGTGAATATTTTGTTACATGGTTGGATGTGCTGCCGTATGGAGCATGAGTAAGGTTTGAACGTGGGACTTCGGGATTCTCTTGAGCTAAAGAAATACCTGATGGCAAAAGTGAGCTGCCGCTTTCGATGTGGACTGGAGCCTTTGGGGTGATACGGCACATGGTTTTATGCGCAGCGCATGGTTTGTAAGTTGGCAGTTAGGAGCTGCAGGGCTCTCGAATGAGGTGCCGGTCCCAAGAACAAGGGGTGGCCCAGTGGTTGGAACTGGTGTGGTGCAAGCTGTCCTGCCCCAGAGTCTCACCGCTGGTGTTGAGATCTGCCTCTTGCAGGCATTTCTTTACTGATTGGGCTGCCAAATCGCACAGTTTTACATGAGAAGCACACACGTAGTGGACCTGCTCCATCTTCCTGCACATGCTTTGTGCAACCACAGCCTCATCCCACCACGTGCATCCACCCATGTGCCTGTTCTGCTGGGGCATGCTGAGTTTCGCTGGCAGGTACAGCACTTGAGGCCAGCTTTTGTTAGCTTTGTGAGATCTCCTACGTCCATGATGCTCTTTTCTCTTGTACCACCCTCTAACAATCCAGATGGTCTCAATATGGGGACCTGCTGGCCCATCACTGTTCACTTTTGCTATAAACTCTTTGGGTCAGTTTCTCCCCAGAATCTGGACGCTTCCTTTCTTGGTGGCTGATGTTTCCATAAGCAAACAGAAAACGGATTCTAGCAAATCTATAATCAAGCAGATTTGGCTTGATGAACTGAAGCAAACTGTACAGGTTGTGGCAGCTGCAGTATACCCTTCTCATAGGAACCAAAAACAGAGGCTGTCTCACAGCTGCTCCAAATGTCATCTTATTGCACAAGGATATTTTTAATTGGCACCTGGACTCAGATCTTAGCTCCAAAAATACTTGTGGCAAACTAATTTAAGGACTTTTTTTTCCTTCTCTGCTAGAAACATAATAGCTCAGCTCTTCCCTGCATCTGTGGTGTTTCAGCCACCTCTCACAATGAGACTGTATGATCCAGAGACCACTCTAGGGGATCCTGGGAAAGGACTGGAAGGAAAAAAATGCAGAAAGGTTCTGCTTAAGGATGGATGCGGGACATCTGTGTTCATTCTGTGTGCTGTTGGGGGTTAGGTCTGCATCTAAATTTGTCCATTTTGCTCCTAAAATTCCTGGACCTCCTGAGAACATGCAGCGGAGCCAGGGAGCAGGGGGAATGTGCTGCTCACACCTCCCCAAATTCACGGTGCAGAAGGAAACTTCTGTTCTGCATTCTGAGAGCACACACCCTGTGCAACCTGAAACCCTGCAATTGCAAGACCTAGGCTGAGCTTTTCCGTGCCTTTCAGGTAGCTCTTATCTTCAAAAGTTCTCCTTCAGGGCGAAAGGGAATGTAAATGTATGGGAAATAGGAAGAGGAGGAAGCTAAGAAGGTACATCAGGTTTGGGGAGTCTGGTACAATAAATTAAGAGATAAACAGGCTATTGATTTGATTGTCTAGAACTTGCCCCATGTCAATGAACACAAAGCATGTTTGCTCATTAAGCCCAAACCATGTTCACGATTATTTTTCAAAGCATTTTCAGGAGAGTAATTAATAATGTTTAAAGTTTGTGCAAGTGCTGCTCATCCTGAGATTTCCTTTTGGAATACCTGTGCATTCCAGCTCCCTAGCCGCCCTTCGGCTTGCTGTTCCTCACATGCAAAATGCATTATTAAAATGCACTTAAGCAAAACACAGCAAATGGCTTCCCTTCTCAGATGGAGCAGAGCTGACTGCCTCTGCTTGTACCAATGGCAGTTAGTGCTGAAAGAAGAGAAATGATGAAGTATGAGGTTATTTAAGGCTCAGTCTGCCTTGGCGGAATGTGCTTAAAATGAAGATGTTGCTGATGAATAGAAAAAGAAAAGAGAGAGGAGTAGAAGGCCCTGGGCCAAGGGTACTTGGCACTGTGGAGGTATTATTTGGTATTATTTGAAGAACTTTTTAGCCAGTGACTAAATGGTGTCTGGCACCTCATTCAAAAGTTTCAGGGTCGGGGAGGACAGGACATAGTAACGTAAGACTGAGGGGGTCCTATGCCATGAATTTCTTGACTGAGGCATCCAGCAACACCTGCAAAGAGTTACAGGTCACCATTTTGCTGCATTCAATCCAAACATTCAGGAAATTACTACTCAGGATTATTTAAGTAAAATTAGGGCTGTTCTCTGGGTTTGCTGACAGTCTTGTCATCACAAGAGTATGTTTTGGCAAAAACGCTGCTGTCTTACGGGTACGGCCTGCATTCTGCTGGCAATCCTAAGGAATTTACTAATAGTGAAAACAAGGCTTCAGCAATGTCTGCATATGGCCTTGCACCATGTAGGAAAGGTGAGCTTGTTGTTCTTTTTTCCCTCCCCCTACCTGCCATCAAATAACTATAAAGAAACATCAGTTATTCCATAATGGAAATTAATAACCCATATTCTATTTGATGTTATGTCCTGTTAGTATACACGGGTATTACATGTGCTGCGTATCCCAGGGCAGCTCTTATGAGCTGATAGATGGTGACATATTTGTGTTTGCTTTCCTTTCCCATGGGAACGATGCAGTGCTGGTGGAGATGCTCTAATCCCGTTGTGCTTCGGTCACAGCTCATCTGCCCCAGGGGCACTTCTCTGGAGCCATGCAGTGAAGCACTTGCCTCCCTGTGCAAACATATAGAGCTGACAGTTGCAATGCACTCTCTCCTTCTCCAAGACAAGAAACAGAGAAGACAGACAGACAGACAGTTTCCTGAACTTGGAGTCAGTTACCTGTTTTAATTCCAGCTGAGAAACCAGGGCAAGGAATATATATCAACACCGTACAGACACTTTCTAAATCACCACAATCAAGGTTAAATTCTTTTTATTCTTCACCGTAAACCTGTCCTAAAGTAGGTTAGTGGATCAGAGCAGATCTGCTCTGAATTATTTTTAGGTTATTTCCTTTTGGTTCTTGCTGCTTGGCTGGATCCTGCTAAAGAGGACTCCATGTTCCAGCAGTCTTTCTCTTTGCTGCAGCTTTAAAACCTTCTATTTTTGTCTGTAGGAATCCCATCTCCCCGGCTCCCTTCTCTGCTAAAATCAGCACGCTGGCAATGCTGGAAGTCTTTCATCGCATGCCATGCCAAGATCTGACTACGATGAAAAGTGCTGTGCTGTTTTGTTAGAGGGTGAGCACAGGTAGCATGGGCAGCACCCAGCACCAGCATGGGTATTTGCCATGCTCCTGGGGCCAGCGTCCTTCAGGGGATGTTTGCAGGGAAAGCTGCTCTCCTCTACCAAAAGGATGCTCTGGCCAGGATATTGCTGCACAAGCACTGTTACCCTTTTGAGCCAGATAACAGTTCAGGACCATTTGCAGCAAAAGCAATAGTCATCTTTGGCTACGAGTAAGTTTGAATTCGGCAGGCTCCAGCAAGCCAACGCAGGGCTGCCCTCTCAGCGGCGCAAGGCAGGAGCCCTCAGTTTTCAAGGAGCCAAGGAGCTCTCATAATTTAAAACCACTGTCAGGTGGAGAGAGTCTACGCTGCAGCCAAATATGATAGGCAAGGTAGGGCTGCATAATTTATGAAACAGCATTTCTCTTTGATGAGATTTTGAGTCTAAAAGCTCTGGGAAGGGTGTGCTATTTCTTATTGCATCTCTGAACTCAAATCATGTCAGATTCTGTGGGCGCAGCCTGTGCTTGTAAAAGGAAAAGAAAAAAAAAGTGCAGACTCAGATTGCTCTGGCTGCAGGAGCACTCCTGGTCCAGCTCAGTGCACAGTAAAACAGCTCCTTGCAAATCTCTGCTGAGCGCTCTCAAGGGTTAGTCTCTCTGTATCCAGAGGGAGCATGGGCTTTAGCAGTGTGACAGGGGCTATACGCACATCCCCAGCAGTCGGGTGCGGGTCCTGCTCGGCTGTAGGACATTTGGGTGGCAGGGGGACGGCTTTTTCCCAGGTGCTCTCTGCTGTATCCAGAATTAAAACATCTAACTGTGCTTTTAAATGAATTGGCTTGGATTACCCTTGTGTTCAGTATCTCTGTCGCAGGCCCCTTTTTTGTGTATTGCATGATCTGGCTGGACCTCAGGTCCAGCGCTGGTCTGTAAAAGCTGCCTGAGGCAGCAGCCAGGATCTTCCTTCCAGGCATTTCATGGTCCTGGCTTGTACAGCAGTGTGAAATGCTTATCGCTAGTTAATTCCCAGTCGCATCGTAACCTCTGAAAGTATGAAAATTTGGGGTCTCTGTCTGCTCTTCTCCTGCACGTCGAAGGTCATCGTGTGAAAGGTGCATGGACAATCATTGCTTAGAGTAAATATCAGCACATCAGCCCAACAAATTCTGCTTTTCACTGGAAAGACGGGTGCCCGATGTTCATGGTGTTGGAGGTAAACTGCTTTTGGTACAAGGGTTCCCTTTTTGAGCAGATTGTTCCAAGTAAATTATTGCAGTACTGTTTGAGGTTGGAGAGGCTGATATCACCAGCTGTACTAATGTGTAAGGATTTGGGAAACATACTGATATTTTCTGGAGATAAACCACTAGAAATTGGGAAAATGTTATAAAACTGCAGTCCAAGTTCCTGTTGCCTTATCTCTGCATGAATGTTATCAAGAGTTTAAAGTACATGTATGATAAAGCACTTCACAGAGCAGTTGCAGTGATGATGTGTCCTGAAAAGCATCTCTGCCTTCCGCAGGGACAGGGGAGCCCAGGAGAGCTGTGCCACCAGCATGGGAAACCACTTCTTTCAGTCAGATCGGTGTTGGAGCATGGGATGCTCTGGATACTGGGCCGTCAAGAATCAAGACCTTTCATAATGTGTATTTTTAATGGCAAGCTGGGAAAGAGGGAGAAAATTAGAAAGCTGTTTCTTATTCGTGTAGGTGCTTGGGTTTTTTTTTTTTAAGATACCATTAGAGGCAGTCATGGTTTGTCAGTGTTTCTCTTAATGTGCAGCTGAGGTCAAGAAGCAAAAAAGCTGTTTGCATAAAAACAAATAGCAGAAGGATTGAATAAAACAAAGTCTATTGTAATGCTGTTACATAGCTCGGTGGCACAGCCTTGTCTGATGTGCTGCGGGTAATGATGGACGGTCCCATTCAGGAGGGTTGGATGCAGATTTGAGAGGGGCAGCAGAGATCGCTCCCTGGAAAGGTCCTGTGTAAAGAGAATTGAAAAGAGTAATATTAACTGACTAAGAAAAGAGAAGAGAAGGTGTCATACAAATTCTGTGTACGATGAGGAATTGTTCCCAAAATTGTAGAGAAGACACTTCTGTCCTTTTTATCTTATAATACTGAATAAGGGGACAATGAATTTTACTAAACAGCAACAAAAGTCAAATCTGATTTAAGGAAAGGAAATCCTGTGAAATTGCTGCGAGGTGTTATTCAGTTCTTGAATGTGGTAAACTCAAAAATGGAATGAAAATATGTGTGGATGGTGAGAGCATTCAGAGAAATAACAAGCAACTTTGTTAGGGGGACTGCCAGAAGGGATGTCAAACCTTGGACCTTACTGGGACTGGCCACACTTTTGGGGCCAGTCGGGGCTTTTTGTCCCCCTATGTGACCTCCCTCCGTCCTGTGCCACAGCACTTTTTCGTCTCTGTGGATGAATTTCCTCTCCGTCTCAGGTCTAGCCTGCTGCCATCCATCATTCTAGTTTGCTTGAAATTCACCTGTCGGGGCCCACGGCAGCCGTGATGTGGACGTGGACGTGTGGAGGAGCATCCCTGCCGGGGCAGCACTGGAGTGCATTGAAATGCGAGCGCCACGCTCCCCAAATGCAGCCTGCCAGCCCTTCCCAATTAGGGGTGATAGTTTTCCTTGTGAGGCCAAGGTCTCCACTGGAGACCTGACTGGGTTCCCTAACGTAGCACTGCAGTGAGCTATGCAAAGATGATTCAAGGCGGCAGCGCTAAAGACTCGTCAGCGTGGCTGGAAATCTTCCAGTGGAAAGGAAACGATGCTGAGCTGACACCAGTGCCGGGCTTGAGCAGGCACCATCACAAGCCCGTGCAAGGTGGGACTCGGCTGCACCGTCTCCTCCTCGGTGTCTTGGTGGTGCAGGTTTGCTTTGTGCTGGGAGATGTCCTAGGGGTGCCCTTGCTCCGCTCTTCAAATTCATCCTGTTAACAAATGGCATCCTTAACCATCAAAATATTTTTCATAGGAGCTCTGGCGATCGCATGAGCAGTATCAGAAGTCATTAATTCTGAAATGTGGACTCTAGGGGACACTTATGGCAAGTTCAGCCAGCAAAAAAATCTTTCCTTGTTAATGCTTCCCCTGTTAGGCAGGTGCTGGACTGACAGTCACCCATGTACAACCCTCCTCAAAAAGCAGCTGGAGCGTCCCTTTTCTGCACCATCCCTCCAAATCAAAAAGGGCAGAAGATTCCCGAAACCCAGGAAAGCTCTCGTTTTCCCCGAGATAAATAATTCTTCAAAATACTATGGCAAGGTGGCTGTCACTTACACTCTTTTAAACCAAAATAGTATCACCTGATGTGTTACGTAAGCTGTGACCTTTTTTTGTGTATGTGTTTTGTTTGGGTTTTTTTAATTTGTGGCAATGCATCCTCTAATGTCTTTCTAATGTAATTTGGGATTGTTTGTGACTTCCAAGGTGCAGGCTCAAACTGCCTAGCTGAGGCTGCCTGTTACACTGAGCAGCAGTTGGAGGATAAGGGCTTTCCAATCTGATGGCTTTTGGTTATCAAGCAGGGAGGTAACACCTAATACTCAATAAAAAGCCTAAATCTGGCCTATGAAAAGGAATGAGTTCTTTCTAAAGTGCTTCAGTGTTGAGACACATCTAAATGAAATTATTGGGCGAGAGGTGGGTTTCTGCCATGGGGCTAGCAGCTTCCCTTAAACACTAACTGCCTGCGATGCCCGAGCTGAATACCCTTCAGAGCTGCTTAAGAGCTTCTTTTTCCCATTTTGGTGATATCTTTCTAAATTATACATTAAACTTATCAGGGTGAGTAATGCATCACAGCTTCCCCATGTCAGACTTAATGTTACTTACTCAGCTGTAGCTTTGTGTTTGCCTTTCCCTTCCGTTTATCTTCAGGCTCTGTGCTAGGATGGAGCAGACCCTGGGTCCTCCTTACCCAAAGCTGTCTGCTGCAGAGATGCTCTATAGGAAACCAGAATATGACTTCTGGTCTGAGCACTTTAGGGAGGTGGAGTGCTGCCCTGTACCAAGGCAATGCTGTTTCATGAGAGCAATTTCTGTGAAAGGTCCCTGGAAAATGCTATATTCGATCAAACCTGTCCTGCTGTTCTGTGGGATGCAGGTCCTTCTGTAGGTTGGTTTTGTGCTTGTGAGTAAATAAGCCAAACCATCCAAACAATTTGAGCCGCTGCCCCACAAGGCAACGCAGGGGAAGAACGGTCACAGCAATTTATCAGCTCCGTAAGCGCTGATTTTAGGTAACGAGGGACCAATAAAATAGCGGTTGTAATTTTAGGTGCTACAGGAAAAACATGTAATTTGCTACTTTTCATTGCCAATATGTCTGAAGACGGATAGCGTTTGGTTAAGTGCAGCTTTAAAAATGAAATCCAAGCAGTTTTCTTCCAGTGGCTTTTCAGAACATTGTGCAGCTAAGAAGATATGCATGTCTCTGTTTTAAGTGCTATGTATTAATGCTGGTTTCTTTTGTGAAATTACTGGGCTTTGTTGCTGAAATTCTGCACCCGTTCGCCCTTCGTAGAAATCGTTACCTCGTCTTTCGGTGCTGAGGACAAGTGTGTTTCTAGAGCTGCTACAACTTCTGAAATGTTGATGTTTCACAAGGATGACAAAGAAGGAATTCCTAATTTTAGGTTTTTTCCTCTTGCAGTCTCCTTGTTTTGCGTTGCCTTTTACATTTCTTCTACTAGCTGTTAAATAATTCACTCCTAGGAAGCCAGCCGGAGTTCCCTCTTTTTCCATACTGTCTCTCTTTAGCTTGCTCTGCCAAGACTCCCCTGTTTGATCTAGCCATTTCTTTGGCCACATCAGGCACTTTAATATGCAGATGGTCTGCAGGACTGGTGCTGTTTCAAACAGTCCTTTTATAATGTCCCACTTCATTTTATGCTGATGTCTATGTAAATAATTGGATGCCTTTAGTAGGTTGCAACTACACTCCTGAGTCATACTTCCACCATTTTTACTCTGCTTTTTTGCAGAAAGCAGTAGGCAGATGTGGGAATTGGCACTGCTCTTTTAATAAATGCCGTCACTCAAATGTCTTTAGCACCTGAGTGTTTTTTTTTCTGAACAGCAGTCAGCTTTTGCTATTTGTATCACCCTTTCACCTTATTTTGTTTACATTTCTATAGCGAAACACTGCATGTTTTCAGCAAAATTAATCAGTATAATTATATGTGATTTCCAACGTCAGGTTCAGCTGAAACACTGATTTGGAGTGGTGATTAGCCCTATCAGAAGCAATGAGGACGGAGAGCTGATCTGTGCCTAAAACTGTTCTTTTGAAAGATGCCGTTTATACTCTATTCATAAATTGAATATTTCCTCTGAATGCCCCCAACCAATTTGAATAGAAAATGTATTTATGCTAGACATGCAGTGCACCTTGTTCGTTTTAGACTGCTGCTTTGCTGCTGTTTGCAGAGGCTGCCGTTATTCAGACAGAAAGGGGTTGAGCTAGGTGTAGGTATTTACTAATAGGACCTCTGCACCTTTGTATTTGGCTGAGGTTATACCAAATGAAATCTTGAAATTCTTTAAAACTGCAGAGTCTTTATTTCCTCTGATCCCTAAAAAAAAAAAGTCCTGTGCATATTGTTTATGAATAGTGCAGCACGAGTAGGCATGCTTTGGAATGTTCCTGCCATGTAAAATACCTGCGTGTGGCTTGCTGTCTCGGTGCATCGCTTGACATAGAAAAGTTCTTGAGCACTTACAAGGCTCACGAGACAGGTTCAAAGTTCATTACAAACATGAACATGAAAGAGTTATGGAAGTGTGGATTTACTCTTCAGCAAATCATTTCAACCGTGCAGCCCTTCAGAATAAGGAGCATTTTAAAGATTGCAAGCTCCACGAGTGATTAATTTGCTATTTTAGTCCTTTAGAAAGTGCAATTACATAGAAACGACGTTCCCGTGTCGTAAAGAAGTTCAGATCAATTAAAACAATTTACTTTGCTAATGATTTCAGACCATTGTAATTTATTGGTAAATAAGTGACTTCAAAAGCGCGTTCAATTCAGTGAGCGCACAAAGGAAACATTAACGAGTTCTTGGATAAATTAAGTCTCGAATTTGGTAACAGACTCTTACTGCAAACCATTTAGGGTCAGTTCGCTGCACGGCTTGAAGGATTCCAACTTCTGGAGAACAGCTAAAGCTTCTGATGGGTTTTCAGCATTCAGAGAAACGCAGATAACAAGGGAGCGGTCGTGGGCTGGGCTCTTCGAGCAGCCAAGGTGCCTGCAGCCTGCCGGGCTCCTTCAGAGGAGGGGCACGCTGTTCTCCCCCGGAGGCACCTTTTTGGAGATGCGCCCCTTGCTGCTGCGCTGCTGTCGACCAGCAGGAGGAAGCAAAATGCAAACGTGCTTCCCAAAGCCTGGGTGGGTTTTTCTCCTTCAGAGCTGTGGACAGACCTGAGCCCACCTCATCAGTACCAGCAAAGGAGCATCTGACCTCCAGCCTCAGAAATAGTGCAGTGCTTAACTTCCCACTGATGTCTGCAACTTTGAAGCACATCTCTTCCACACTGTATTTATTTTGAAAAGCTATGTAGTTTGGTTTTCCCTGAATATTTCAGTTACAAATAAAAATAAAAATTCAGGGTTTTTTCCATATGTAGATAAAGAATATTAACAAAGTTCATCCCTTTAGCAGCCATGAAAAATTACCGGTGTCAGAGAACAGGCTAGGTCCATGTTTTGGTGTTCAGCAGAGGTGAGAAGTTAAACAGCAATTATTGAGCAGCTGTTATATCAGCCGCAAATACATTCTGCGAAATCTTTTGAATGGTCTTTCAAAATGGACCTTTTTTAGTAGAACTTAACAGCATTAGAAAACTAGGAGTCTGTGCCGGTTTTGTCAGGGTCTCACTTATCCTGTGGACAAGTCTGCTGCAGCTTCAATTTGCCTGCGTGGTAAAATAGGCTGTCACATGCCAGGGACAGCCAGATCTGTCAAGCTCCACACAGTTTTCCTTTATTAGTTCTATTGGTTTTATTGCCTTTCTTATGCTCTGAGGAATGATGATTGTTTAGTGACAAGAACCTGGAAAATCATTCAAGTTGACAACGCTTTTTAGATTTCATTTTTTCCTTGTGTCTCTATCTATAAAAAGGAATGACTTGACGACACAGTGAACTTAGCAAGGAGTTTGTGGTATTACTGAGAACTTGCCTTCGAGTTCTGGGGTCTGCTTTTGTTGCCATCCCCACATCACCAAACTACGGTGATGGACGGACTTTTACCTGTCATACTAAAAACGCTGGTTGGTACCTCACAGCTTTTTGTATCGCAGGGATGTGCTTTGGTTTTTGGCAAACAGTGACAATCTAGTTTTAATTTCCTTAGGCGTGGTGGTGGTTCTGGTCATTTCCAAATTGTGTGTGCAAGTTGGGAGGGAAGATTTTTGTGATGTTTTCCAGGTTCTTGCAATACTGAGTCAGTTGAAACACTTCTGACATAATGCCGAAACATCAGGAAACCTGGAGAAGACTAAATTCAAACTCACTATGATGGAGGATCTCCTCTGGCTGTGCACGGGTTTTCATCATTGAACATGCTCTCTCTAAAGAGAGGGATGCTGCGTTCCTCAGAGAGTGCTCTCCTAACGCAGAGCCAAAAGGAGACTCTGCAGGGAATCCGTGCATTCACCCACACTAGTTTTGCTGCTTGTAGTCTCATTATGTATTCCTTTATAGGTTTCTCTAATAATCCCTGATGTGGCAGGCAGACAGCACGCATCACATGAAATATCTGCCCTTCAGGCTGGCAGAGCAGGACGTGGTCTCCCTCGTGCTTTAGCATCACAGCATCTTCAGTAGCCCTCGGATGGGCAGTGCCGCTTCTCCAGTCCCAGAGTTTACAAATAACATAATCAGCTTTTGCATATGTAACGAGAACAGAACTCCCTTTGCTCTTCTGCCGTTCTGTGTCTGTCACTGTGAACACACGGTGGAGGCAGAAGGATGGCAGTGCTGGCATAACCCCTTCAAATGGACGGTGGGTACCGGCTGCGCTGGTGTTACCGTCCGAGCAGGCAGAGGTGAGAGCAGCCGCTCCTGTGCAGGGCGTTTGCCGCTTCAGGTGCGTGTTTTTCTGAGAATGAGTAGGCAATAACATGGGGAATCCCAGTGACTTGGATTTCTGTTGTAGCGGATGTTTCTGCTGGTTCTTGTGCTCTGCAGCCGTGGCAGGTGACAGAAACGCTCCTGATGGCAATAGAAACATTCCTGATGAATGGGAGAAAGCAGCCACAGCTCCTGTGTCTCTGCCAAGATGAAAATCTTTCCCGTTGAGTTCTTTGTGAGGAGGCACGACTACAGTCACCCCAAATCACGCTGTTGCTGAGTCAGCACCAAGTCTCCATTCTGGCAATATTAGAGAGTAATGATCTGTGGCTGGATGAGTGAAGGCACTTGTGTCTAGCAGCAAATAGGAGGCATCTGGGCAGGGTCTCTGACTCAAAAAGGCAGTCTTTGCTGGCAAAAGAAAAATGTTCCCAGGCAGAAAACCTATGCAGAATATGTACAAATGCTAAAATGCTAAATATTGGCATTTTCTGGCAAAGTGCAGCACTGTATATTTGCTCAAGGTAGATCATGCTATGAAGATAACTTTTTGCAAAAAGCCTTTTTATTAATTCCGTCCCTTAATGTAAGGGATATACTTGTACCTTGAAACTGGAGTGTAGCGGAGTTGAACTGGTACAAGGGGACTAGAATTTTTCCAGGTGAAAGGGAACGGGAGATGGAGCAAAAGAGAAAAAGATACGCTCTACCTGGACTTCAGCAAAGCCTTC
>NW_009205910.1:82119-86695 GCF_000690835.1 Fulmarus glacialis | reverse complement strand
TTCACTGAAAAGGTTGTCAAGCATTGGAAGGAGCTGCTCAGGGAAGTGGTTGAGTCACCATCCCTGGAGGTATTTGAAAGATGTGTAGATGCGGCGCTTAGGGACATGGTTTAGTGGTTGGCTTGGCAGTGCTAAATTAAATGTTGGACTTGATGATCTTAAAGGTCTTTTCCAACCTGAGTCTATGATTGTATGATTTCTATGAAAATTATGCTTGTTATTTCTGAGCAAGTGGGGAAAGAAGAGCTACGTGATGAGACGCTAAGAAAGTGCAGCCAGGGGATTAGCTGCGAGGTTGGGTTTGCTCACTTCCAAGCCCTCTTGGTGACCACCCCAACCTCCCCTAATAGGTGTTTATTCATACACAAATGCGAACATGGAAGACTCTCTTTAGAGTTTGCACAGAAGGAGATAAAAAAAAAAAAAAGGGCGGGGAGGGTGCAATTTGATTTCGTCCAGCCCAAGACAAGAGATGAGTTCTGGACCTTTCCAGCCAAAATGCTCTGAGGTACAGGGAAGGCGCTGCTAATCCATACCAACACATCAGCTGAAGAAAGGCAGAGGCTTTCATCAACACGGACTGCTTTTGTAGTCACTGGTCCTTTGAGCGTCCTTTGACGGCGGAGCCCGCCCCTCACCTCCAGGTACAAAGAAAGTTCATGGCCAAGACAAGGACAACCCTCTGTCCCACATCACCATCTGCCATCTACTGCCAGCATTTCCCTAAATTTCTCTTGCAAATAACATTTTATTCCTATATACGTTTACCTTGAAGCAGCTTGGCATTACTCAAGCGAAGATCATTTTTAAAAGTTAGCAGAAGAAAGGTGGGCACTCTGTTTTGCTCCCGAGGAGGGTATATTCTCGAAGACCTGTGAGCTAATTCATCTGGGGACGACGTGGAGCTGCTCTGTTTTGCTGCAGAAACACGGCTTCCTGGGGGATTTCCTTGCTAGGTTTTCTTGAAATATCACCTCTCGGCTGTCAGTTCTTTTCTGTACACATGCCCTTCTCCAGATCAACTTTCGGGCAGGTGAAGTCCCCAGCCAGATAATTTTGTGGTGAAATCACTGGATGTTGCAGGCTTCTATAGATCCCAGCGAGAGCAACGCGTGCGTACGGCCCATCACTCACAGAAAAGTGAGACGGAATTAAGAAAAATCACCATAGAAAAATGAGACTGAATTAGCCGAAATTCACAGTAACAATCTATCACAAGTATATCACAAGGGACAGAGTTTCACATCTGAAAGGGCTTTTCAATCCACATCTGAAGGGTAGTATATAAATGCTACAGGTTATTTAAGTTGGCCTTTCAAGTAGTATAAATTGGCGAGTCAGCCCCAATATTAATCACGAGATAAATGTTAAGTCAACCTGAGTTCTTTTTGTTGGGTTTTTGAGCCTGCAGGGTCACATTTGTGACCATTTTTCTTTAGTCAGGAGGAGTAAAGAAAAAAAAAAAAAAGCTTTTTTGATGAAAGCTGATATTCGCACAGAACTGAAAAATTCCCCATGCTGGGGTGTTTTGTAACGCCCAACGCCATGAGACACGCAGCAGGAACTCAAAACACCGAAACCTCTACAAGGCTGCGTCTCCACTCGCAGGCAGAGCCCTCTCCCCTTGGACTGCTTCTTCCAGAAATGCTTTTCTGCAAGACCTCACACCATCCCCTTTGAATGCTCGCTAGTCAACCTTAGGTTTGTGTGGTATACCATAACCGAATACAGCGATTTTTTTTTTCTCCTCAGAAAGCAGCTTTTCAACAAGAGCATAATAAATTATTTACAAGACGTAACAAAGCAAATTCATTCTTAGAGACATACTCAAACATACACAAAAGGAACTCTTTGAACATAGCCATTGTTGGTATGAATCATCCTTCTCTCCAGCCATTTAATTACTCCAGGATTAGGAGTGCATAAGCGATGGTCTGCACTTTTATTAATGAAAACATCCATTATTATTCTTTTATGTGGAACAGTGGAGCACCTGGAGGCCTTCTGCAGCTCAGCCCTTTATGCCTGCACCCAGGCTTAGGAAAAATATGCCCCAAACACCTTTGGATCGTGACAGATTCAACTGCTAGTGATCCTGGTCCAGTCATAAAGCAACTTTGAAATACTATACATATTAAAAAAAAAAAAGTCAAGTCCTGCAGGAAACTGGCTTGAGTATAGGGGTGAACACGTCTTGCAGAGAAACAGCACTTGGAAGTTGCTCCCAACTTCACGAACGATTAAAAGAACAAATGAGTTAAGCCAAGTAAAATGCATGGGTGTGCCCACAGCACCCTTCATCTCCGGAGCACACCGGCTTCGTAAAACTATTTCAAATGGGAGGAAGCATCTCCATGCAAAGGAGGGCTATATACCAGATCTGCACAGCACCTGACTGCTGACAGGGCTCAAAAAAGCCCCTGTCAGCTTGCAGCCAAAATGCTGCGCTGCCTGACAAACTCAATGCCAGATGGATGACATGCATCAGATATGTAGCCCTAGGTTAGGAGATGCATCGTGTTCGGGTAGGAAAAAGGCACCTAAAGACTCATCTCAGCCTTGTGGGCGCTACGTGGGAAGTACCACGACATCTGGTACCTAAGCATTTGCCTAAGGAAGAAAGGTTTAGCCCAAGCCCTTCTCCTGTCCCTCAACACCAAGACATGCTTTTCCAGGCGGTGCTGCAGAGCAGCACACAGGCACGCTCTCCGGTCCCTGATTTAACTGCTCTGTTAATTCTCATCTCCCTTGCAAGGCTGTCACCAATGCGGTAATTGCTGTTGCGTCCTTCTTCCAGGCGGTGCGTCGCGCACCCAGCTCTGCGCTTGCATGATGGCAGTGCTGGGAAGGCTTTTGGGCTTCTCCTTCCACCCCACGCAGGTAGGGCAAATCCATAGCTCATTCCCCTCGGGGCAATCAGGGAAAGGATTTCCACTTGGGAAAACCTCCCTGAGTTACACAGCCCCTGATGGAGCCATCTGTGCGGCACCCTGAATAGATAAAGGCAGACACTGCTCAGACATATGGACTTGCCTTTTTAAAATCAAGGGGATTGCAGTTAAAAAAAAAAAAAAAAAAAAAAAAAGAACTGAGGACAGAAATGGTAAATAATGCCTGCTGAGCCCCTCTGAGCTGTGTGGATGACACCCAGCAGCTAAGAGATTCCCAAGTCACCTGCAGAAATGCCACCCGAGAGAAAAGCAGAGACAGGAACCAAAAGCAAAGATGTTTAGCCCAAGAGGAATTAGATGCAAGCGACAGGCACTCCAATCTGAAAAGCAGCCCTTGAGAAAGGATACCAATGGCTAAATCCTCTGTTTTCAATTTGACATCCCAACTTCCACGTGAGAGCGTGTCCAGAAAAACACCACACTGAACTTAGAGCAACGGAGGAGCCACAGAAGCCCACGACATCCATTTTTTAGCTCTGGACGTTACTGTGCGACTGTGAGCAGCAGCAGGGGAAGTATAAGGAGATGGCATAATGCTTGTTTGCAGAACTTTTATTGCTAATTGACATTTCTGCAGGGGTCCCCAGATAGCCGCAGGCAGCGCTGGTTGGCCAGGCCACGGGAAGCAGTCTAACGCCGGGTCCTGCGCGGTACCCAAATGGGGCCATATTTCTGACGGAGACTCCGGCAAAGGAGTAATGGGTATAAACATGCCTAAATGTGCTAAATCTGAGGAAAAGCACTTGCAGCCAATCTTTGTTCAAACAATATGATTGTCTTACAAATTGCGTACTTCCTTTAATTTCCACATTTGTCGTGAGATGAGCTAAATCCCCCAGGGACCATCAAAACATCTCATTTAAGAAATATCAATGCATACAAAGGAAAGCTTTCCTTTCAACCAGCAAGAATGGCTTCAGAAGCTCATGAAGGTTTTTTTCTTGTTTTGTTATTCTCTGCATTTAGCTCATCCATCTAGGGAAGTAACAAGGTGTGAAGATAAACTTTGCGATCGCAGAGGAACGTTGCTAATGATTTCCCTTTCAACTGCTTGCTCAGCTTTACCTTTGCTAGGAAGGATTACCTGTTGCTGACAAAAGGTGTCATCTCCACTCAGATTAATTGCACTCACATTAATTACTGGCATGGACCAAGGCTGACTCTGTGTAACATTATTTCAACACATTCAATCTAACAAGCTTTAAGTAGAGCTGGCTGTAATGGGACGGCACGTGGTTCTTCCAGTTAGATATAGAATTGCTGACCCCATTATTCACAACCAAATAATCCTTTTAGTGTGACTCGAACCATGATGGCCTGGTTTTAAAGCCTTTTCTCTCTCATTACTTCTTCTCCCTTTATGTCTGCTTTTCCTCCCCTCCATCATGGTACATCATGGCATGTTGCCCTGAGCTTTATTAGGTGACTTGTGGCAGCCCATTTCCCAGCTAAGAGCCCTGCAGGAGCAACGCTCTGCTCTGCTGAAATTGCATCCCCTAAAATACGCCGCTTTCAAGGATTATATTTCCCCACAGCCCACAGCGAGGGCCTCGGACTCTATAAAACATCGTAGCGCTGCTGACTTCAAGCGAGCCCCAGCAGCAGGCGCAGGTTTGGGGTCTTAG
>NW_009205910.1:76858-82101 GCF_000690835.1 Fulmarus glacialis | reverse complement strand
CTGCTGAAGATTTTGCCGATGCAATGAGGACAACGAACCTGTCCAGCTACCAAGGCGTCCAAGCAAATTTGCGTACGCTGTGCTGGTTGCAGCCTTCAACTGACACGCATAAGCCTTAGGGAGGACGAGCCAGCGCCACACCAAGAGAGAGGCGACCGTAATTTGGTCTCCGAGATTTCCTAATGCTGGAGCTGGGGCTAGCGCTAGCTGCGCCATTGGTAAATTTTTACTTGGTTCAGCACCTGCTTAACTAGCTGTGAAAGAACATGAGAAGTGGAGATAAGAAATCTTAAGAGAACCTGTACCTTGAACGTTTCAGTCTATCCATAGCCAAACTTGACACCGCAGCGATGTTGCAAGAGTTCATTTGCCACCGGCCCGAGGGAGCACGCCGAGCCAAAGCCCTGCAGGAGATACTCCCCTTCCCAGCGAGGCTCAACCCGGAGATCAGAGGAGCAGAGGCGAGGAATCTGCTTTCCTCGCCTCCAGCTGCACACTGCTTTGAGAGGCACAGCACCACTGAGCCCAGCCAAAGCCCTTTACAGGCTAAACCAGCAGTCCTGAGCCTAAGAGCAATGCTCACAGAGGGCTTTAAAAAGGACTTTTTCCACTAGAGCTGAGTTCGACGCTTGGTAGGACAAAACCGAGAGCTGAGTTCACGGCAGGCAGAATATCTTGCAAACAGGGAGCTTGTAAACTTCAATGATTTCTCATATAGCCACAGGGCAAGACACGGGGATTAGACCAAGCAGTTTGGCATTTTCTCTCCTCATCTTTTTCTATCTTAACGACTCATTAACTTGCAGTGCCAAAAGCACGGCTGGCCTTTGTCAGACACCCTGCGGGGACTCTGTCTCTGGCCGCACCATCAGGAGCTGAGCGCGACGGACCACGCGGCTGCTCTGCAGAGCCATAGATTCCAAACACAACCACGGGGCGCTCACACTCATGGTTCTGAGCAAAACCCATCCAGACCCACAGCTCATCCTCTCCTGGGACCAGCCCTGGAGACTAGTTAACAAACCAAAGAGCCAAGCCTGCTATCTTTAGGCAGGGCTTACTAAGGCAAAGCTCTCTTACGGGCGTTCCTCCGAACATACCGTATGTGCTGAAAGGTCTGGGGCGTCTCACAAATACAACGCATCCCAAGCCCCAGGGTGAAGATATCCATGGGGCTGAAGGAAGCCGGCAGGATCTGCTCCGCACCCTCCATGATCCCACACAAGCCTCTTCCCTTCAGCTGCCACCAGGAGCCCAAAAAACCCAAAGCCCACAACACCCAACGCGGCGTAACTCAGCTGCTTCGTGATGTCCACGTAGTCCCGCTACTAAGGGTTTTGTCAACATGCTGGTAAGCAGCAAGAAGGTTAAATTAGTTCAGTTCATACATATTTAAGTACTACGACCTGCATTATCAAGCTCAGGCTCAAAATATTTGTAATGGCACAATTAGCCTCAGGCACATTATCTCACTAGTATCAGCAACTGTATGTATTTATTTACAAATGACACAGGGGGGAATTAAATGTTGCCGTTGCTGTTGTCAGGGAAACAATCTACTTCTAAATTTTTAATTTTTTAATTTAAAATGTTGTATTCTAAGCAGGGATAGTCATTAAAATTGTATGAGGGAAAGGGGGAAAAAAACCTGGTCTATCTACCTACGGTGGAATTGATGTACACTGTAATTACAGCAGGTTACGGGGCGGGGAGGGGGGGGGAAGTAACTTTCATGTGAGACCATAGTTATGAATGTTTCTGCACATTACTTATGATTACCGTTGCTTAAGAAGGAGAAAATAATTTATTCTGTATGTGTAAATCCTCAGCAAAAATTGCAGGTTGGAATACATAATTTACCTTGTGTACTGCAATTTTTATGTAAATACTAGGATCATCACCATAAAAATGGTTGTTCAGTAAAGACAGATTTATAATTATATAAATGGTAATTTGTGTAGTTGAATTTAATAACTAATATCCTAATTTAGTACTTTCACAGAATTGGTGGTACTGGGAACGCGCTCTCCTTGAGCAAATACCTTCTAAAGCCTCCACGGTAGAGACGGACTATCAGATCTGTTAGGAAAATTGCTGCAATATCTTGTCAAGACATTTCTGTAGAAGAAAAACCAAGCGACGGTGAGAGGAAAACAGCATATTTTGAATAACATAAGGCAAGACTGCCAGCCTTCAGCCTTATGGACCTCAGAATTACTTGTAATTAGTGTTTCCCCAAGGAAGAAACAATGCGTGTACATCTTTTTTTGAGCCCACTCCTCAAAAAGCCTGAACGCCCGAAGATTTACCATCCTCTGCAAATCCAAACTCACTCCCCCGTTCCCTATCCTCCCCTGCCCGTCTCCCTCTTACATCACATCCACATTTTGCTTTTTTAACTGCTGGGTTATTTGCGTGGCCAGAAAATGATGCTGTGTTCCCAGTACGTACCCGAGTGGTGCGGGGAACAAGCCAAATGGCCGGGCAGCGCTCGTCTCGGGGCTGCCTGCACCCTTGGGGTCCTCCTCGCCGTGGCTCTCGCTCCCACCCCACGCACCGCAGGGAAGAAGTGTTTGGTGATGGAGTCAGACGGAAAGCTCGTTTTTTTGCTCCCTGGCCAATTTGTGTTACCTGAGCTGCTAGCTGGCGAGGAGGGGCTCTCCGGGGTACCCCGCGCGTCTGCAGAAATCCTGGCTTTGATTTCTCAAACCTGCAAACCATCTGTCGACAGCTCCAGCGCTGGGAGCAGGGGTGGGGGGGATGTCTTGGAGCCCTCCTCTGCTCTCCGGTCCTGGCGTGGCCCTCTTGAGCGTCCACATGCCCTTACCAAGAGCAGTACCCGCGCTCGTCCCAGTGGTCCCATGTACACGCGGTCACACAGCTGGACCGGCTGTTGGGGGAAAACGTGCCCGGAGCTGGGAGATTTGCGGGGCAGCTCAGCCAAACCCAAGAGCCCTCCCGCAGGCAGCCACTCCAGACCAGTCTGCCCAGTCTGCTCCAGCCCCCATAGTGCCACAGATACCACACGCATCATCCCACTGCAGCTGCACTGAGATTAGAAACCTGGAGGAATTTTTTGTAATTAACAGTTGTTTTTGCCCCAAGGCCTGTTAACACGGGATGCATCTCTCTAATTACTGCTGGTTTCCACTCCTAGGCCCTTCATTTGTTTTCCTTTACAGCTGTGAAGTTGTTTGGTTTTCTCCCAAGTCTATCCCCGAATAAAAGACCTAATAACACCAGTTCTTGGACATTTTTGTGGCGGGGTTAGTAAGTCACAGCGCTAGCTGTGATTCTGTAGATTAAAGCTGAGGACATTAAATAGTGGCTAATGGGTTAACCCCTCGGTGTCAATAGGTTCCCAGCTTCAGTGACTTCCATTTGATAGAGTTGGAAAATCCTTGACATTTTGCACCAAGGGGTTAATTTGAAAAGGGATGGGAGTTCAGTTTCAGTTACGAGCTTAGGTTTAATAATAAGGGAATGAAAAATTTAGGTTACCTGGAGACCAACCGGAGTGTAAAACTGTCCTTGAAGGTGCATTTCTATGTGAAGGTGAAAACAGAGGGGTTTGAACATCATAAAGCCGGAGGAACAGAGAGGAAATTACAAAAACAAATGGGTACTTCAGCTTGCCTTTTTTTTTCCCCAGATCCCTGGTATTATCTAAGGGGACAGTAAACAAATTACACCAAGGGAATGAAAAAGGATCAACACGACATGTGCATTTAATCTCCAAAACAACTGCAACTGAAACATGATTTACTTTAAAAAGGACTTGGGCAAAGCGAAGATCATCAGAAACCCACAGAGAAACCACAGGGCGTCTCCTTGGCCATGACTTCTGGGAAGTCGTAGGAAGTAATTGGCGAGTCCCGAGCTTCATCAGGCAGGTTAACCTGGGGAAGGGGTGTTAGACTTAGCTCTTGAGGTGCCCAAGCGGCACCAGCACCTTTCTTGGTCCCCTTCTGCCTTTACCCTTTTGCCACCACTAGTTTCCTGCGGTTTGAATGGGCACCTACCACAGGAAGAAAAGTTTCCACTTGAACAGTGAATATTGGCCAAAGTACAGACAAATCACAGGCTCACAAAACAAATTAGTTATTCTAAGTTCAGCGCATCTCCAAGGAGAGGGATACTGACCACAAAATTTTCAGCAGAGAGCTCTGGGAAGCCTCAATAACCACAGCCCAACTCCTCCTACCTGGATAATAAATCACTCAACCCAAGAAGGTCCTGTTCTCACCGATTTTCCAGGATATCATCTAGGCAGTCTCACTTACCAGCCTTGTGAAATTCTTGCTGGAAAGGTATTACAACGGGCTTCACTATAATAATAGTGAATATTATTGTATGCCTTTTGTCCTGCAAGGTGCAGGACGCCAGATGGGTGTTAATAAAGCAGCCGAACTTGCCCTGTAAAATCTCATCCTGCACGTAAAGGCCAGACTACTCAGTACGACTTTCAAATGTCACCCTTAATTTAGTTCACTGAATGAAATACGTGTTGCCAATACACCCTAACAGAGTCCCAATTAGGATTGGGAAGCCCACAGCTTTTCTCACTGACATGCTAAAACCTTGCTCCACCGCTACAAGAGAAGGGGGGAAGTGAAATCCTCCCGCGTATGAGATGAGCCGTGCTGAAGGATGCCCTCATTTGCTTCACATTTGAGCAATTCTGGTTCCATTCAGTAGATAATGCTATGCAAATGTTATTGTTACCGGAGATTAAGAAATTTGTGATACATGTTTTTACAACAAGCACTTGGGTTTGTTTGTTTAATTTTCTTGCAATTTTTTTGGCATACTTCCATTCTCCATTGCCTTTCCTAATGACACCCAGCGCTACTCACACAACAGACAAAGCCAAAGTCTGGCATATAATTAAGATGTTAAGAGGTAACTTCATCTGGACACATAAACCCGAGCACCTGCCTATGAAAGCAGGTGCCAGAATCAATACGCTCGAGCAGCTTGGAAGCTTGTCCAAGAGTCTGTTTTCACACGCTGTTGAGCAACCTTTTCATGTCAGAGCACAAAGGGCGTCCGCCATACCTCCTGGAAGCCCTGGCTTCCCAGAACTGGCAATTTCGTTTATCCACACTGCACTAATGAACACTCCCAAGCTCAAAATTGGACAGATTGGAATACAGGACAAACTGAGATATGCACCTAATTGCTCACACAGTCTTACGCTAACCTTTCAGAGGGCTGTATTGCCCCTACATTGTCCAGCCCTC
>NW_009205910.1:75271-76827 GCF_000690835.1 Fulmarus glacialis | reverse complement strand
CTACTAACATCACAGAATTATTTAGGTTGGAAAAGACCTTTAAGATCATCAAGTCCAACTGTAAACAATGAGAATTAGAGGTGGTTATGGATGGAAATGTGCCATGGCTTGTTTTTTCAGCAGTAGTACATTACCTTGGCTCCTGTTGAACTCAGTGGGAACAACAGGTGATTTAATACGCAGATGGTTTCAGTTTCCATAGAACAATTCTTGAAGCTCTCGTTATTAGTATGCTCATTTGCACCAGGAAAAGGAGTAAATTCCAACTCATGCATCTCCTAGCTATCCACGTTCAAGAATAAAAGACAACCGTGATGCAGAAGTCCTGAAAACACACTGAGATTTCCCAGGTCACACAATAATAATAATTTAGGGGTTTTTTCTTCCTCCTCGCTTTTGAGACTCTGATTTTAGATGTAATTCACAATAACAAAAAGCAAGGACATTGATTTTTGCAGAACGTGACTAAAACCTGGTTTTAATCTGCGATCTCCGATCCATATCTTGAGGAAAAACAGATTATCACAGAGGCAACCCCCGTCTCAAGGCCACATTAAAACAGATTAACATGAAGAAAAGACACTGCTGGGCAAGGATGGTGACAAAAGGTAGAGTCCCACAAAGACCTCCGGACCTAAACAAGGACGTATATTAAGTAGAAGGCTCCCTCTCCTCAAACACACTGTTTGAAGAAAGGCTCATGTCAAATGTTAATTGCAATGGGAAAGAAGATAGGAATGATCATGAAAAAGTACAATAATGCCCCAAAAAGCTGTAGCATGCAAGACCTTTGAAGGCTCAGAAGTTCAAAATATGTAAAAAGATCAGAAGCTCGTGTTCCACTTTGCTAGATCAGAAGACGAGGACATAACTATCTCTTTTCAAATAATAAAGGGTTTTCTTTTTCTTCAACTCTTCCCAGCACATTCTTCTAAACCGTCTGTAAAACAACAAAACAGAAAGGAAATAATCAAAAACTTATGAAGAATGAGAACAAGCCATTCAGACAAAACTGTTATGAGAAGATAGAAGAAGCTGTCAAAAGAAACAGAGAAGGACTTTGAAAAAGTCTGTAGACTTTTTTCTTGGATCTATTTCTCTTTCTAAGACCGATTTCTTAAAAACAACAACAAAAATGCTGCCGAAACTCTCTGTGAGTGCACAAGCTGTGCTACGGGGAGCTGACACTTCAGCTGTCAGCATGACATTGGAGAAAAATGTCAGTGTTTATAAAGAAAATAAAATTACAAAGAATAGAAACAGTGCTCCCCATGCTATCGCCAGCATTTTTTGCTGAGACACGAGTCTAAAGCCTCTAGCCCAAAATCTTGCCTCCATTTTATCAAACATTAACGTGATCCCTTAAGGCTTCCCCACACACCCACTCCTTTTAAAACCGATTCAAAACTCAGTCTCGAGAAGACAAAAGAACAGTATCTTTTGCGATCTGGTGTTCTTGTCCAGTTGGACAAGCTCTTTTACTGATTTAACCGCAGCAGACAGGATGGCATCATGGAAGTTTACGTATTTCCCACAAAAAAAAGCATATTCAGGTC
>NW_009205910.1:46293-75254 GCF_000690835.1 Fulmarus glacialis | reverse complement strand
TGTTTTGGTTTTGGGTTTCTTTTCTGATCAACTTCCTTGTCATTGTTTTGACAAAAGTGCATCCATAATAACATGCTGGTCTGCAACCAATTATAACAAAACCCTCTCTTAAAATAATGAAACAACAATAAAAAAAAAGTGGCAGGATCCAGTATATCAAAAATTCACTTCATAGGTCTGCCATGAAAATATACCCAGACTTCAACCCTTAAACTGGATCTCGGGGCCTATGCAACTCCATAGATCTTAATTGCTCATGAAGACCTTCCCGCAAAGGAACATCTTCTATTTCCCATGACGAGGTTGGAAGCCAACAAATTTTTGCTCTTCAGCTTATCAAATGTATGGGGGTTTTTTTCCCCAGGAGCTAATGAAATACAGAGAAAACAAACCCAGGGGTGGAAATAAGAATCTTGCTAAGTTAAAAAGAATTAATTTCTTCCAATTTGGGGCCTTCAGTGAGCCAGCAGCATATAAAATTTCAAGCTTTATCACCGTCTAGTACAAACGTATTTCTTATTCTCATATACAGGATAGGTCACATGGACAGTAAATAGGAAATTCTGCAATAGCTTTTAAAGGATCACTGATTAATCTGGAAAAATTGGGTCTGATTGCCTGGAGCAACACATTTAGTGCACCACTTTTTTTTTTCTTTTTTTTTTTTTTTAATTTACGTATTTCCGTTCCTTATTTTATCTGCAACAAGTGCAAAAACTTGAAATAACCAGCCAAGCTGTACACAGCTGTTTTTTTCCCCTCACATTTTCAGGGCAATTCTGAAGACCCTCATCTCTAACATCATCTCCAACAGCAGCAGCTAAGCATCGGTTTTAGGACTGACCCTGCGGGCTCTCGGGACAGGGCAGCTTGTGGAGCCGAAGGACTGCCAGGAGCCATTTAGCGGCAGGGCTTTGGGGGCTGCTCTCTCTCTTTCCTAAACGAAGCAGCATATTCAGAGGAAAAGCACTTCTAGTTAAAGGAGTGAGGGGTCAAGACAAATAAGGAGGCTTTGCCCAGAGGTTTTTTGCATCTTGACCAAGTTATCACGCAGAAGAATAGCCCAGCACCACCTCCAGTGGGCCTTTTGGCCTTCTTTGGGCATCCCGATTGATGAAAAATTGCTGTAGGGGCAGCAAAGATATGAGCCAAGTGGTTTGGTGACTTAAATGGAGGCACAACTTCAGTTACACGAGTAGGAACGATGCCCCAGTTCAGTAAAGCACTTAAATACATGCTTCGCTTGAAATAGAAATACAGAAGTTCAGGTTTTGCTTACGGACTTTGCTGATGCGAAGCCCACAAGCCCAATTACAGAGGCACTTTGAAAAAAACTGTACGAGGCCTGGAGATGACTTTCACAATGTTTTTGTAAGTGCCAATATTTTAAAAATAAAACGTGGAGAAATTTAGAGCCTGAGGATATCTTTACAGAAATGCAGTTTGCACCTCTTGAAAATGGCTAATAATTTCGACATACATCTCAGCTTCTATTGAAAATTTCTCATGAAGTCTGGGTTTAAAGACTGTAGGTTATAAAGAGCCATCGTATTTTTACTGATGAAATTATTAAAAGATGCCTCTTAGTCTAGCCTAAGCTTGCAGTCATTGATTAAACTCTGAGTACCACTGAAGGATACACTGAAGAAGGTGGTAAAAGCTGGTAGCCTGGGGTTGCGGTCCTAATTGCACGCTTACACTTGCATTTCTGTAGCTTTTAACTTGATGACATTTTAAATGGAGTGATTAATCGGCCTTTACTTTGTTACTTGCAACGTACACATTTAACGCTGCAGGCCAGATAAACTAGCCAACATAAATTAGCCACCTTATTGGCAGGTTTATACCACTAGAGCATCTGGTCCTCCCTGAATTAATTTGTACTGTAGACAGGAACCGAGTACAACTCTTTTAAATTCATGTGAAGAATACGAATATTCGTATTTTTCACTCGACTTAACTCTCTGTCTAGTTGTGTTTTTCTTAAACAGGTTCTCCAAATCCAAAGTGACACGAAGCATGGGACTTACCTCTGGGAGTCCTGTGCAGACTGGCATTTGCCATGCGTCATGTCAGAGTTTCGCTCATCAGGCTCTGTGCTGCTTGCCACGGGAAAGCGCTTGCCACCACTGGGGTTTTTTCGGGTAGGAAATCTGCAGAAACTGGGTTTGTGCAGCAGATAAAGCAGCTTGCCATTTCTTGGCCTGCCAGGTCCTTTCACAGAAGTGGCACACAGGAAATAATGCCCTACAGTTACGTAAAATTCATTTTTTACAACTCTTAAGCATTAATTCTTTATCATATTGCATTGCAATGAGGCAGGAGGGGGAGCAGGCCAAGGGAGAAGGAGAGACAGAAAAGACTTTCTGGTTTGAAAGTGAGATTTAGGGTCCCAGGCCACTATGAAAACCAGCAATACCATGCCCAGTTTCTGCCTCTGAAGAATTCATATGGGTCACGAGAGTAAATACAGCCAAGTGAAGTTACCGATCTTCCGTTACCGTGTGCAGCAACATCAAACTCCACTTACTCAGCTCACCGGAGGAACCCAGCGAGCACCCAACCTCCCCTTTCTGATTCGGGAAACATGGGCAAAGTCAAACGGCGGGGTGAAGAAGGAAGGGAGGACACGGCCTCGTGGTCAGGGGGATGATAGGTGCGCAGAAGGGCCCTGGGAGAGATCGGAGAGGTGCAATAGAAGCACAGGCCACGGAAAGGATCACGAGGTCAGGTCCCTGTCGGTGATGAAGCTAGCGTTCCGGTGCAGAAGTGCACGAGGGAGACTGGGAACGGCTGGGACACGGTGCAAAATCAGTTTGGGAATGAACAGGTTTGATTGGAATGCTTAGCTTAAAAACCTGGCTCCCAACGGAAGGTATTAAGATGCTTGAGTCAGATACAGTCAAACATATTCAAAGACATTGAAGGCTACCCTGCCGATAATAGGGCTCCAATAGTTTAGAAATTTTACCGTAACTTTTGTTTTCACTGAAATGAATCGAAAGTATAAAAATACTCTCAAAGTTTAAGTGATCCATTTCTAATAAATTTTTTTCTTTTTTCTTTTTCTTCTTTCTTTTTTTAAATTATAAATTCTTACTGTAGCAGGCTAGGCTTAGTAATAGAACCCAATTATCTTTATACATCATATTAAATGTAAAACATTACTGTTCCTATAATTTAAGTCATGAAATAAAAATGTCACCAGTGTTGTTACTTTAGGTTTTAATAATCATTTTCTACAACATGAAATAGTTTGATTACCAAGACCTGCCGGTGGCCAATGATGGCAACTCACAAACAATACTTCACGCTCCTAACAAATGGCACACAAAACTTACCTTTCATTTTGTGTTTTTAATAACTGGAAGTTATTCGATTTTGATTTTTATACAACCAATTATACATTAACACGTAGACATACTCAATTCCAGTCACAGTGTATATATATTTTTGGATCCACAGCAATATAAAATGACTTCTACCTGTATATACATGTGCAAGTCTGAATGCGTCCTGAGTAATTTTAAAGTACTATTAGTCAAATCCTGTAAATTTTAACCAATGCAAATAAAACTCAGGTTTTACAGCGTTATGCTATTGTGAAGAAGCTACTTTTCAAAAAAAAATATAACACTTTGCATTAGCTTTATGCATAGCTATGAGCTCTGTACAGTGCACAGTACCCACTTACAGTCTGGGTAATTCGAAAATCTGAAAAGATGCTGACCGCATTCTTCAGTAACTATTGCTTCCTCTGCTGCTTAATTAATGGCGAATGACTGGTTCTGCTTCAAAATAACCAAGTGTGGAAGACTTCTACAGGGCTTAAATTATATTCTTTCTGCTGCATATATTTTTGTAAACATTCAAGTTGCCCAGGCCCTTTAATTCTTCTGCGGAAAACTATACAATTACACAGTCAAATAGTCAAAATGTGTGTCTGGGAGGGAAAACAAACATCAGTGGAGTACGAGCATTACCTTAAATGCCACAGTATGCTATAAAGAAACAAAAGATGAAGCGTTCTGTAAGGAACAGCTTGGACAGAAACTGAAAGGCTGCTCAGAAGCCCTCTGTCAGCATGACACGCCGCCACGGTAAACACGAGATGCTCTCACACCACCAGCATGAATTGTCTGAGCAAACGGGAAGGAAGCACTCCCGCTAAGGAGCGGATCCAAACACAGCACGAGAGTCAGAATCTCTGTACAGTACTAACAGAGCAACTTACACAAAAATGGCTGTATACCCCACGCCAGGAAAATGCAGGCACTAATATGAGAACTGGTAAAGGCCAAAGGCTAGCGTTGGGGAGTAGCTGTCTTTAACTGGAGTCGTTTTGATGCAGCTTCCCAGGTATGGAGGAAGATACCTTTTTTCCTTCCCCCCATTTCTCTCGCACCGCAAAAGTGAAGGCACCGCTCCAACTGCGCTCCTCCGGCAGAAGGGTCCCGGCCCAAAAGTTAGCTGGTCCCGTGGCTGCTATAGTCAAAAACGCCTTTCCTGAAGAAGGGTGAGAATTCGCAGATGGTGTGTTTTGACAGACATAGCCCCACTTTATCAATGTGCAGCGGAGACGATGGAGATTTCAGCATTGCAGAGAAAAAGCTCCTGAGGTATTTCTGTGGAACAAAATGCAAAACGTCATAAGGTTTACTTGATCAAATTGATTACGACCACTTTGAAGAATTAAATGAATACTGGTATAAAAAAAAGAAACAGGATCTCCATAGACTGTGAAAAGTCCTTTTAATAACCGTCAGCATTTAAATCCATTCATTTAACATGTCTACTGAAATGCCTGTATTAAGCTCAGGAAAAGCAGAAAAGAACTATTTTCCGCTTTCTTCCCCTGCCAAGCTTAGTAACTGTTTTATTCTGTGCTTGTGTGATGCTTTCTGGTTTATTCTGTAGTCATGTAATGCTTTCTGCTAATCGTGACCTGCTAATACTGCCGTCTAGCATTACCAAACACTATAGCAGATGCAAACCTCAAATCCATTCTGCAGGAATTTCACTACATATGGACACAAAAGGCCTTCAGAAATCTCTCCCTCATCAAGCCTCTGCCATCCTTGCATCGAAAAAGATTTGTTTTGATCAAGGCCATCTGCACAAAGACTGCACGACTTCCATATTATCTCAGAACCTACCAGCATCTTTTCACCGAGCTGCCCTCTAAATTTCATGGGTTTCTAAGTCTTACACATAAGAAACACTTCCCTTCCCAAAAGTTAATATTCACCAACCGCTGTGTGACTTGCATCCATTTGTACCTAGAGAAATCGTGACAGATGTCCATTATCACAAAGTTAGTTTTCACAAACCTGATGGGACTTCCTTCACATATGGGTTGAATTACTACAATCATTTAGCATGATTTAATAAGTCATATTTATAACTTTTGAATGAAACACAGTAGGTGAAACGTTGATCCGAGGGGTGCTAAAAAAGTACCCATTGTCACCCAAATAGTTGTAAGGCAAATCTCATATGGAGCACAGGGATAAACTCCTTTGCTCTGCTACAGACTGACCACACAAAAAGAAAACTTGAGAAATTATTCACTCATCTTGGATGCAGTGGGAAATATATCCGCAAGACAGGAAAGGCACAATCTCCTATGAAGACCACAAGGTTTAGTTATTTGAATGGAGCAGCTTTTGGGTCATGGAAGCGGTTCCATGTTCGGGAAGGAGTCCTAATTATTCACTCTCTTCTCAAGGAGAATTCTTCCATACTATAACAACCTGTTATCTATTTAAGTGCCTTGGAAACCAGCTGTATTAATATCACAGAAATCAGGATAACAAAAAACAAGAAAAAAAAAGCAGCTGGCACATAAGCTATTCTCTTGGCAGGATTGGGGGATTTTCTTTTTTATTCTGATCTCCCACAGGTTGTATTAATGTTCATGAAAAAAAATTTCATTACAAAAATGCCTTCAAGATGAATTCCAACAGACTAAGAGGTAATTTAAAGTGAGCAACAGATGTCATATCAACATTTGTCATAATTAGTTCACAAAGTAGGGCCCTTTAAAAAAAGTCCCAATCCAGTAATGCCTGAAGGATGAATGCGGAAGAAAATCAAATGTAAAACATGGCATCCTCTAAGAGTTTTAGCACCGTGCTGAAAAGTTACTGCAGTAATTCCAGTTTATGGCTACCAAAGGCTCAAAGGTACCCAAATATCTCGCCAGAGACATTACAAGACCTATTGCATTCACCTTGGTATGTATGGCCAGATAATTGACTGTCATGCCTTTCCTGCAGAGCCATTATTCATTGTTTTGGCATGATAGCTCTAATGGCAGAGCAAAAAATCCCTCTGCTATAAGCGTATACTTATCTGACAGGGAAACACTAGGAACAGCAGGTATACTTATTTTCCCAGATCTGTGCACAAGAGTTGCTCAGTGAGTATCACAGGTTCTTTGAACATGAAAAAGATCCTTGGGAAAATGGCAACAAGCAGACCCTACCAGATTATGATGGAATTCGTTTTGTATGAAGGTTTCCAGCCATATGGCTTGGCATTATGTGCCCTTCAATAACCACCTCTGAGCAAATTAGCCCTCTTTTAAATCCCATACCTGCATTTGCCCTTCTTTGCAATGCTGATGTGTTAGCAGAGCACAGAGCTGATGTGCCCTTGACACAAAGAAGCTGTTGCTTCAATGAAATAAAGGCTGCTCTGCCCAGATATGCTGGCTAGGAGTTAAGTCTCGTAGCGAGGGAAACAGTGATTGATGGCAGAAGTGTGTGCTCACACCACAAGCATATGCCTCGATTAAAGAGCTGTGGCTAGGCAGTAAGGGGGAAGGTTGCTCTGTCCTGTTGGCTGCAAGGTGGACGATGAAGTGGAAGAAAGCGGTAGGAGAAAAGGAAGAGTGCTCCTTACCGGTGCGCGGAAAGATGCTTCCCAAATTCAGATGGGAGAGGATGAGGGTGACAGCAAGCTGCGAGAGGGGCAGGAGCACATCAACACCAAGTGCCAGAGATGACATAAAGAAAACTTTCTTAGAGATCCAGAAGGGACTCGGCATGGACTTTGTTGCAACCCAGGAAGCCACTGCAAGCTGCTGGAGTGGGAGCAAGGCTAGATGAAAGGATCTCCTCTGTCAGGACTCAGTGGGCAGAGGGAGAGTTGTTTTCAAAGCTTTTATATTAAATCCATTTCCAGCAGCAGATATGTTTTTTCTCTATTTACAGAATCATGTTATTTGCGCTCAGTTAAAACTAGGTAGGAAGCACTCTGGTATCTTTTGATGTGCTCTCTTAAAAAAAAAATTTCTGAGCAGACACGGGCAAGCTCAGGGTGCCTTCATAGAAACATGTCCAAATTTTATACAAATCAGTCACTTCCTACCAGCATTTCACCAATAGCATCTAAATCATTGCCCTGGGTACACAAAGCACTACATTGTAACAATCCTACTTTTGCTGGGTTTGCATGATTACCTTGGAAAGAAAAAACTAGATAACTGCTACAAATATTCCAAAAGGCTTGGTTTTATTACTCGTTTTCGTTTGTTAGCCTTTCAAAACTCTAGCCATTTGTTCCGGGTTATTTAGTCTGGTAATCGGTGTTCTTCCAAACGTACTTTGGAGTTTCATTTCACTATTAGTGTTCAACTCGCTACGTTGCTGGTTTGCTGGAAAAGATCCTAATTATAAATTTGTCAACATCCCAGTGTGAGGGCACAGGACCCCGGCGGTGTAACAGGGATGTAAAATGGGTAACTTACACACCGACCGTGTTGGTTGCTCAGTCTAAACACACATTCAGGAACACCAGGTTAGAGAATGGAAATACTCTTGGCATGTACAAAACTCTTAAAAGATTGAAAGCCAAATAATCCAAAATAGGAAAAGCGGTTTTGCCCTCTTGGCACGATTACAATCCTCATGGCCTTTAACTTAAAATTCATGACAGCCATGCTTGCAAGTTTTAACTTTGTATTCCAAGTGTTTGCAAAGGAAACAAGACTGGAGAAAGTGTTGTGAGGCCTGAAGGTTTTTCTTTACTTACTAGTTTGAGTAGCTTTCGCTCCCTTTTAACTATGTGACCAGCAAAATGGCAACCATTTTAAAAGCTTATTAAAAATCATTTTAATAGGGTTCACCTCTTTAGCAGTAGGCCAGCGTTCATCTCATGCTCAATCCATCAGCACAGCAAAGTCATTCTAATGATTTTTGCACTACTTTGTGATGTGGGGACCTCATAATTTTATACATTTTAATATAAATCCATAACTTAATTTAAAGTTATTAAAGTTATTACAATCAAAAAGCTTTCTGGAATGTGAAAGTGTTCTTATCATCCTTTCAATTGTGGCATATTAAAGAGGAATTCAGTTCAATGACATTGTTCTCATAATCCATTACAAATAGCGACAGCCTCGGAGACCAATAGCAGAGCTTAGCAGGAACTGGATTTTTCATTAAACTTTGGTGTGTTTAAAAACTCATCAACTCTGGTACTTCCAGAAAGTGAAGAAACTTTGAGCTTTCTCTCTCCTACTGCTGTTTCTAGCAATTTCCTCAAAAAAGTCAGCATTTTAAATTCTTTAAATATAACACTTTACAATTAGCATCATAAATATCACCTGCTAATATTTGACAGAGCTGAAAGCACCGCAAACTTTAGTAAGATAAACCTTACCAGGCTTTAGGGATTTTTGAAACAATAGCCTCCTTTCTTTGAAACAATACCCCCCTTTCAACACCTACACATCAATGTGACAGTCATAAGCTTTACCACAAGGTCACAGAAGGTCATCGGTGGCGGAGGCAGGACTAATTAACTTGCTCATCTAACTTCTAGCATTGCTCCTCTCTCCCTTTAATATAGAAGCTAGTTTCTCCCAGCACCAATCACATAATTATTCTGTTGACTAGTGTTAAGTGCTGCAAGCTTTAAATCAAATCTTGATTTGAATTATTCATAGAGCAAAGCATATGCAGGTATCAACAGCTGTTTTCTATAGGATAGGAATCTGATTACAAAAAAAAAAAAAAAGAGAGACCAATTGAAGCCTATTCCTTGACTCCGAAAAACCACATTATGCCACAATTCGATATTTGCAAAGTAAGATCTTCCCGAGGAAGACTCTAGCCCAAAACAAGCAGACAGGAACATGCTTCGCTTCCAATCTGTGATCACAAAAATAAGGATCAAAGACAACGCGTGCAAAGGGAGCCTGCTGTAATGCAGAAATGGGAGTGCATCTCCTGCCTTTGTCTCAGAAATTGTTGGGCATATGCAAAGGAAAATGTACATTTGCGGATCCTTTCCAAAATTAACCAACTTTCCCTATTTTGGACCTTTACATTGGTGTCTTGAAGAGAAAAAAAAAAAATTACTTCCAGGGTGCTTTTTCAAATACAAAATGCTACAGAAACACCAGCTATCATCACTAACTACAGTCTCTACTACAAAAAAAGCCTGGCTTAAATGGCACTGACAGAAGATGGTGTCCCACAGAGACTTCAGGCTGGCAATGGGCCCTGTCTGGGGTGATACTATATACAGAATGTGAAGAGAAGAGATTGCACATTTTCCCAAGAAAAATAGGATTTAAACTTCTCATTAGATCTGCTTCTTCCATGGCTGCGTTGTTTGTTTTTTTTTTTTTCCTTACTGGCAAAAGTCAGAGGGAATTAACACGCTGTACGGGGAGGTAAGCTGGGGTTGCAGCCTGTGATACCCCAGGCAGAGTGCAGAAGACAGGAACCCTTAGGAAAAGGGCTGCAAGCTGAGCCAGCTCTGCCTCATCCGGGACGCAGACCACATCTCAAACACCACACAGGACGGATTATCTGGGTCAGGTGTGGAGGACGAGGAAAGCCACTAGCCAGAATGTAAGAAGTTTCTTTATGAACTGATTTCCAAGGGATCAGGTTCTCTTATGCCAAATACCCCAACATTACACAGCAAGGGGTACTCACAAGCTGTCCAAACCGAGATGTTTTATCCAAGCAGTGGTCCCAGCAGGTTCCTCCTGCGGTCTGCAAGGATAGCTTGGCCCTCCAGGTCACGATTCGGTTCACCACAGTTAAGCTTCTACCCTGTGCCTGCCACTAAAACCATCTCCCCTTTCCTTGGGGACCACCTGAGGCTAAACTGGCTAATTAGGAGTAATTGCCAGCATCATGCTCTGATAGCTCTCTAAAAGTAGTTTCAGATCCATTTCTGGATTTATTAAATTTGAGCAAGCAGGGAAAGAATTGGCAGATAGCAAGAATATAAAATACAAGGTGGCATCTCTTTGCAGTACAGCAGCTCGAAAGGATGGGGGACCATACACAGACTATGACTAATATCTTCACCTCCAGCCATTCAAGATTAGGATCAACTCTCCGCTCACCAGATATAACTAGCTCAGAAATGTTTTGGTTTTCTTTTCTTTTTTTTTTTTTTTTTTTTAATACAGAAAACATGAGGCTTCAATTCTTTTCCCCAACACCTCGACATACATTGCAAGATATCATAAAGCAGCTCTGAGTAAAATATGTGAGCAGGACAGCATGTGATATTCAATACTTCAAGTGATATTTCAGGCCCTTCAGGAAGTACCTAATCTCACCTCTGGATCCGTACACATTTATCTCCCACATACACCCTTAGGTCATTAAGTGCAGCTGTGACTTCACAGCGACGAGAAAAAGACTTACTGCCTGGGAGACTACCCGGTGCCTGAAGGATCTTATTTCTGTGGAAAATTTGGAGAGAAAGCTTCTAAAATTATGACATGATCACCTGGGCCGGTATCTTTTGCAGGAAGACCAGGATGGCTGGGTTCTCCTGACAAAAACTATTAGGCAAAGTTATGCAAAGCTTCCTTGAGGAGCCAGAGGTAACAAATGCCTCCAAAACATACCTATCCCATAAGTACCAGAGACCTTGCTCTAATCGCACACAACTTGTGTGAGCACGGAGAGATTTTTCACGAGAGTAAAGACAGATTCACCCATGTTTGAAAACGACGAGTCACCACCGCGTTAGTCATAATATTAAAGGGGGGGTTATTTGCTTCAGATTGGCAGGCGTTAATTAGGCTCAGGGCTGGATTAACCGGCTTCACATTACACAAGCCAAGAATAAAGGATTGACTCGTTTTAATCAAACCCTTCCTGTTCACTTTGATTAGGCCTAATCAGAAGCAAGGCTGTTTACAGATAATGCCTAGTAGTCACTGAAGGGGGGGGGGGCGGGGATCAAATAAATAAATAAATTAAGAACTTCCCAATCAGTATCACCTTACCTCGTGTTTGCATGTCTTATACCTCTACGTACAACTCCACCCCACGCACCAACAATTTCCATCCAAAACAAATTCTACATACAGATTCTACATATAATTCTACAGCCATGCACAACGCACATCACCAGCTCTCCCGAGGCACACCTCTGTTAAACTTCCAGCCGTCTTACTGACAGACTTTGCCTGCACGAACGTCCTCTTACCAATGGAGGAAAGCAAGCCTAGCACCGCAGGAACCGGTACTGCTGGGGATGCAGCAGCCAGGCACAGCTTCGGGGGGAGCAGAGCATTTGCTGCAGGGTCCAGCTGCCTGTGCCGTAGGCTGGCGACGTTTCCACAGAAACCCAGATTTACGGATTTCCCTTAGCACAAATAATACGAGTACGGCAAAGTACGCTAGGTTGGTTTTGTTTTTTTTAAATATACTAGCAAATATCATGCCAGTTTGACTGTGGTACACGTACGTAAACTCTTAACTTAGACTGAACTCTAGGAGCTAAACAGGAGGAGATGAGATTGAAAGCTCCTACCAAAAATGTAATGTAGCTCTTTTGTTAGTGAACAGATTTACCTATATAGCTCCCAAATGTTAACATGGCTGTAAATGCTGGAACTACAGAAACAGAATTTTATTCTGATAGCAAAGAATTTTGCCTTTGCTTTTGTTGGAGCTACAAAACTGAACTACGGAGACTTGTGTTCTTACCACTGCAGCGGCACTAACACTGCAGCAGTCTGTATTGGTGGTGGACTTAACCCAAAGCAGAGAGAGAGGCAGCAATAACATACACACCACTCCTTTGGGCATGTTTAGAGGTATCTAAATTACTTTGCAACTAAGCAAAAGTAGTTTTAAGCTCTTTAAGCACCTAAATTCCATTAAAAAACCCCAGAACTTACATTTTTAGCCCCTTGGGAAACTCTCCCTATGTTTTTATGCACAGCTTAATGCAGATTCCTTGAATCAGGGTTAGTTTCCTCCACTGCTATACAGGTGAAAGCAGATTTTACCACTACATCTCCAGAAGTGTTTGAGTGCCACTAAAATTTAATTTTACTCAGGGTGGTACTGAAATTTACTTGAATTCATACACCTTTTTGAATTTTCGTAATGTACAAGCAATCTGAGAGATGCCAGTTATGATTCAAGGTGAAATTGCTCTCCCAGGTTTTCAAAATCCAAACTATTCGTTATAGCTATTTAGAGCGTTTTTCTGTGCAAGTCTAATGGCATGAGCACATTATGTTGAATTACTATTATGCTGCATCAATTGAATTAACTTCTGAAGTCAGTCTACATCCCAAATTACAATCTTATTCTGCCTGAAATTCATTTAAAATCCACAGGACTTAATACTTCTTACAACGCCTGCATGCTAAAAGCTTACATTCGTTGGCTCTAAGTAGCTGCAATGAAAACTGAATTGTAGGCTGGCAGGGGAAAAAAAAAAAAGGCAGCAAGGTCTATGATTTACAGGTGCTCTATCAGTGTGAGTCTTCTTTTGGAAGTGAACGGCCAGATTAAAGATCAAAACAGACCCGACTAGTGAAGAAAACCAATCTTCTCTCCGGAGCACGAGTCAAAACAAGTCCTGCCAAAATCTATTCAAGAAAGAACAACAACAGGATTGAATTTACCACGTATCCCCAGGCCAGCAGCGACGGCGTGTCGTCTACTGGAGCGGCCTTGGCAAACAGCTACCAAAGCACTTGACATGCTTCACCCTCTACTTCCTTTGGTGAAGTCAGGTGCTGGAGGATGACCGATACACTCGCTTTGAAAAGGGATAGCACAGAGTTCAACCCAGCGTCCTTGGTCGAGCGCTCCTTTTATTCATCTGCTCACATCTGAATGTGGAGAGCCGTTATTGGAGACTGATAAAAGTAGGCAACTTCAAAACTTGATTTGTAGGAGGATATTGGGAAATTTATTCTGAACTGACGGCAAAACACATTATGACGTGGAGCTAAACTAGAGTTCAAGCTATATGCTGTCACATATCCCGAACTTACTGAATTACGATAAACATACCTCTTTTCTGATACTCTGAAATCTCTAAAAAGGAAAGAAAAATGGTCTCTGAATTGCACATCTTATCTAATTCTTTGATTGTAATGGAGATAAACAAATGATCCAGTTTCTGAGGTAGGGATCTGAAGTTATACATCTAAAGAAACACCAAAATTATTGTAAAGGTGTATGTATATTATGTAAAGTTACCTCTAGCAAACTCCGCAAGACAGGGTTTCAGACCTGATCTTGAACAAGGCACGGAGTTTGAGCAAATGAGACCAAGGCACTGCTTACACTCACTGTTCCTTTTGTACCCAGTAGCCTGTTGGACCGGAGCTTAAAATAAACTCATCCAAAAAATAACCCCAGGCTTTCATTCCCTCTAAACTACGATCTTTCTCTTCTATTGCTATTATAAGAATAACGTCTTGCATTTGCTGTGGGCCTGGCTGAGAGCCTGTGGTATTTAATCAAAGTAACATTTTATTGGTATAGGATCAACTGCCGACGTACACAAAATCCTAATTTCGACCTATTTGTATCTAGTGACTGTAATCAATAAGTAAAATTAATTTTATTTATTCCCTTTTTGAAGCCAACATGCCTCACACGAGAAGCAGCACCACCCAAAAAAAGATGAAATGCTTCACTGCTGAGAGCTGCTACAACTCCTCTTTGAGGGCTGCTGTTTCAAAGAAGAAAAGCCAGGTGCCTTGGGCAGCCCTGCTGATGCACCGAAGGATGGGAACCTGCCATGTGAAATTGCTCTCAGATGGCTAACTGCAAAGTCTGCAGGCAAGGCAAGACTTCAGCGTTGTTGCTGAAAAGCAGTTATTTTTGTTCTTAAATTTTTTAAACAGTTACTAGAGGTTACGAAAGGCACTTGGTGCAGACTAACTTTACCTAATCTAAAAAGCGATCCGTGACATGGATTTCATTTAATTGATATTCACAACATGGCCCAACCACACACACTCTTCTCTTGTCTTTGTGGATGCATCTATGCTCTTTCCTCCCGTGCTCCCATTACATCCTTATTCCTCTAGTGGGAAATTAAAACCATCTCTCCGAGATGCTGCATTCTGTAGTTCAGACTATGGGTATGAAACAATCTTCTCCAGGATTATCAAACACTGACATTTGCATCGGTCTGCTTTTGCGCTAGCAGTCATATCTGGTGTGCATTCATGTCTGTAACAAAAGAAAAAGCTTCCTTTTGTCTTTCAATGATTATCAAATGTATTCTGAATGCTTTCTGAAGCCCTTCTCATTGAGATGCTTCCAAGAACAGTATTTACAACTGCACTGTCAGAGGCAAACATTCAATCTGCAACAGCCAGGCTGGTGAACAGCTGGCTTTAAAGCCCTTCTTAAAAAGCTTTGGTATTAGGGATGTTGTTGTAAGCTGATACTGGAGTCTAATAATTTCCTTTTAATAATCACTTTGAACAGACACATAATCAGTAGCTTTGAAAGGTCTTTGTGACTGGCGTCAGAGTCAGGATAAATCAAACAGAAATGGTAACTCTGACCCCACTTGACAGGTTTTTTTACAATAGAAACATCAATTTGCCTGTAACTAGCATGAAGCAGGTTGTCTCAGTTAAACAGATTAAGGGATGGGGCTGTGAAACAAAGGCCAGTGGGATGTACTCATGAAGTCCAAAGTGAATATTCAGATGATGAATCATCTAAAATCTCATTAAGGTGTTTCTGCCCTCATGAAGGAAAACCTCAAGAAATGAGGTCTCAGACGGACTCAAACATTCTGTTTGCCCAAATTTGTTGACAAATATTTTGAGATTTTTTTTTTTTGCCTCTCAGATGTTTCTTTTGCTGGTTGTCACCAAGGTGTTAATTCCAAAACTAATAATACATTTAAATAATGAGAATGAATTCAAGTTCAAGGAAAGGTGCTATTTCCATTATTTCATATTTTCCTTAAAAACCAGATTCTTGGAGCCATGCAAAACCAGCAGAATCTCACTTTTAAGGGGGAAAGTTGGAGTGGCTAGCTTTAGAGCCCTAGAAATTATCACCTCCAAAGGAATTCAAGTGAGAATACAAACTAAAAACAAAACAAAGCATTTGGCTTCTAAGTTAAAGAATCTTAAGTTAAAGCAGCTTAATTTTGTCTGTAGGTAACAGGAATATTTCAGTCAGTTCAGTGTCTACAATGCTTTCCCCAGCCAGTTCTACAGGTTCGAGAGCAAAATTGAATTATGCAGTTCATACAAGATTTATTTCTGCTTCTTGCATTAACACCTATCATTGAAAACCTCATCAGATGACACCAGGAAGTGAGGAGGTTAAGGACAATTGTATTATTAATTTTAAATAAATTGAGCGTGTCTATCTTTTAAAGAGGTTCAAAGTACCAAGAAAAAAAGAAGAGCAGAGACAATGCCAGGAAGATATATGTGCTCCTACAAATCCTGAAGTAGGCTTGCTTTACCATGCTGTTACAGGTTGACTTTCTTTCATTCCCTGAGCTCTGCAAGTGGCAGCAGAAGGAAACACACGACTCCTACCGACCGTTGAGCTGTCAGTGCCTCCCCGATCGGGGATTTTGTTTGTTCCCCTTTGCTGTCCACAAACAAACCTGAGGAAATGCAGCAGTGGGAATAAGGAACGGGAAACAGGGAACGGAGACAAGGAGACAGGCTGAGGCTTGGGGCAGCTTTTGTCCTCCTTTAAGCAACAATCTGGTGGGATATTTGTCAGCATAACAATTGTTTCTTTCCTAAGCACGCTGGTGACAGCAAGAGTAGAAAAGAAAGCCTAGTGGGTCCATGGCTGCAAGAAACACGACTCAATCTGCTATGTCAGCTTAGACAGTTACTCCTGCCCAGTTTTTCTGGCTGCACAATGGGAAAATGAGGCTAATAATAATCTTCATTACTACAACAAAGCATGAGTCCATGCTTTGGAGAAGAAGAAAAATAATGAAGGGAATTATACGATACAGAAATGCAGTATCCAAAGAAGCTGGGATTTCAGGAAAACAACTTTTTCCTGTCATCCACAGATCTAGCAACTCACCAAGGAATAAAAAATATTCTGCAGTTAAAACAGGAACAGATACATTCACTGAATCACGTACCTCTTGTGACATGTGTTTCCTTTACAAAGTTTTTGCTTAAAAAATAAAAAAGGAATATCCATCAACTGATTTCATTTAAAAAAAGGATTCTATACTCTTATCTACTGATTTCTAATTGCATGAAAGGATAGATACACACTAACTTCTATTCATTAACTTTAATCAAAAGAATTCTTGGCTGTTTCATTTAAGGCGGATTTAATCAAGCAAGGTTGGCTCTGAAGTGAAATTACAGTCTTTAAACTGCGGAACAATTAATTTAGAGTTTTGCCCTGCAACAGGTCCCTGATGAAATACTAAATTAATAGATTGCAATGGGGCATTTCGGATAAGTAATTTTAAATACAATTTAGGTGTTTTCTCTTAAGATGTATAGGCAAAACCTTTGTGCAAACTTGCATGTTATTTTTCCAAACCTCAATGGAAATGTAAGATATTGGTCAAAAGACTTTATATTATACCAGACATCAAAGCAAAAGTGTTTACATTGCAACTATGTATCACACTAGAGATCAAAGACTTCTCCTCAGGTTCATCTCACACAAAAATCTACACATAACGTGCTTTCCTCCCAACAATGTATTGTAAAGCTTTTGGTTATTAAGCATTTGTACCAGCTAGAATAAATAAAGGAACTTCATGTTTTACATAAACTTTGCATTTATTGTGATTTTAAATCACAATCCTCATAATTTGGGGCTCTCTGGAGTCTTCTACCCCAAGTAATTTCGTCTCCATTATGATGAAATATGCCTACTTCTAATCTCAAGCTGAAATAAGGTAACTCCACATGACAACCTTACAACAAAGCAAACCCTACAGCCAGCCCTCCTGATTCTAGTTGCCTTGAAAGGTACCACAAATCCCCTGCTGTCCTCAGCACCGTGGCAACAATCTGAGAGGCGATGCGTAGGAAAAACCAAACTCTTCCTAAACAGTCCCGCAAAGGATGTTTTGGACAAATCTTTTTATAATTAGGCGCAAGGAAAATTTCCCTGACTAAAGCCAAAATGAGTCAAATAAAGTAACAGTTGAGATATCTGCACTAGAACCAGCTCTCTGATTGCTGTACGCTTAGTTAATTGGACGAGTAGTTTTGCTCCTACAATAACTCCCAGACTATCTGCTTCATTTTCCCAGATCAGACTGAGAGCTCCAATTTAGTTTTGATGTAAAGAAAAAGAGCCTGCAAGGCCATCTCAGTAACCAACTGCTAATTCCAGCAAACACTCTGGTCAGGCTGTTTGACTGATATGACAGCTTAAGTTGTCTTATCCCTCACACAGGTGTACATTGGAGTTTGAATGTTAATTTGTTATGCGCGTACTTAAAAAAGAAAAAAACGTAAGTTAAAAAAAGAAACCGCTGCTGCTCAGAGATGACCTGTGGAAAACACCAGATTAGCCAAAGCTGTACCATCCCACTTCAATCCAAAACATTCAGGAAAAACAATGTGAAGTCACAGCCTATTCAAGACATATAAATACCTAATGTAAAAACTGGAAGAGCAGAGTAATTTCTTTGTCATCCGCCGTCGGGATGACAGCTCTACTAATGATCTTACAATACAGAGTATTTGTTCAGAACACTTATGAGACTGGTATTTGTCAGGCTGTCATCTACTTTTAGTCAACAAAGTCAGCTCAGACGCTGGGTAAGAATATACATTTTTGTTGGCCTGGAAGTTGTGCTTTACCTTTTCTAGAAATGCTGTATTAGCTCATTAGCTCTTGACTAACCATGTGGAAGAATCAAATAAGCTTCTATACCATGCTACAGCTGTAACGACACATCACCTGCGAGGCCCGAAAGAGATTGCAAAGGGTTTTCAGCAAATCAAGGTACAGGATCAGCTATGAAAGCCAACTGAACACAAACCATGTTTCTGCTTGTTACCAAGGTCTCATGCCCTCACCTTTTACCTGATCGAATTTCCACGTGAGAAATGCTCTATGGTCAAAAGGCCAAGAAGGTCCCTTACAGAGCCAATCCATCCATTTACCACCTTCCAGTTAGCCCACTGAAGCGCGCTCAAGGTTCATACCAGATTGAAAGCCACGAGGCAGTAACAGCCAGTATTTTAAACAGAAGTGGTGCCTGTGCCATCTTCCGCTATCGCACTTTCTCTGCCTGCCAAATGCTTTCCCGGTATAACCCAAGACGTGCTTTGAGCCTTCAAACCGTTACGTGACTTTGGAAACCATCACTACTTAGGTGGTTTCTCCCACTCTACACCAAGGAGGCTGCAGCTATGGTAGCTGAAACTTCCAGCTGTTGGCAAAGCCAGAGCAAACAGCTGCAAAATATATAGTGAAAATACCACGATTAGAGATCCAGACATAAGGGGGTTTTGACCAGTTTGTTGCATCAAATTCCTCATGGCAAGGATGGTAACATTTGCTCGGCTGCCACGGGGGATCTTCAGTTTCTCCAACACTGAGTGATTTGTTAGGGTTATTGAGTGGCATGACCAAGTGTACTATGTAGCATATGGCAAAACATATTCCTGTGAACAGTAGTCATATATTATTATTAGGTTTGCAAAATATATAGGTAATAAGTTTTAATGACTTAATCCAGGTAAAATAGACACAATTTAATGTTAAGCTAAAAACTGGGTATATGTAGAGAGCTATACGTACTGTATGACCGTGATCACACAGCAGTTTTAACATTTAGAAACATTACAATAAAATCTGTTAGTAAATCAATGAAAGGTCAGAAAGATTAAGGGATTAAATTCCTTAATGGTACAAAAATATGCAAATTGAGTACTAGACTGTAATGTGGCCATGCCTTTATACCCTCTACAGACAACATGAAACAAAAAACAGATCATAGTTTGTGCTACATGTCAGACAGCCTCACATCAAAAGTCAGTGTTTGTAGATCAAAGAAAAGGTGAAGTACGTAGAAAAAAATTCAAAACATGGAAGAAAAGATTCCAGTTGGAAGCAATCTACTTTTATACTAATTTCTCTAAAGCTCTACTTAATGCTACTTCAGCTCTACAAAGAATGTAATTCTTAATGACTTGCATGATCAGATAATCCCCATGTGGCTACAATATAGTTGCGGGGTATACAGTTTAGTCTTTGTTCATGCCTCTTCTTTCCCAAAACCCCACCTCCTGCCCCTGGGCTGCAATAACACATGCATTAACATAGAAATATAAAGACCTAATGTGTGACAGAAGTCAAAATTATGCCATCCACACAGTACTGCAGAAAAAGCAAAAAAAACCCCAAACCCTCATAAACTCAGTAACCTTGTTCACAATAAAATTAATTTTTAAAACTAATTGAAAGAAAAAAAATACATTCAGAAAGCTGGGTTACAAAATAAAGCTCAAAGATGCCTAAATATTGCTTTCCTTCTGTCATGAGATATTTGGATATAGTAACTATGATAAAATAGTAAATCTTCAGCAAACAAATTGCATTTAAAGTAGCAGCATTTTTTTTTAATCTTGTCTTGCATAGAGACCATCTGTCTACAGTGAACACTTACCTCACCCACAACCTTTCCCCCTTAAATAAATGTACCTCCTATGAATATCTCTAAAGACATGCTTTTTTTCCTAGACTAGGATTAATTTTTTTTTTTTTTAAGGCATGTTTCATTACTTTGCAATCTACTGCTGCCATCTCCTGTGTTGAATGAGGCAGCAAGTAACTTCGTACTTACAAGCAGGCTATTTAACTTTGACCATATGGGAATGGTTTCTGTTGGTCAAGCAGAGAGTACTCCACCTAAATATACCGCAGAAGCCTGTTAAAAAGTTGACATTACCTCTAAGTGACTCCGTCGTTCTGCAATCACTCGTTCATCCTTGTTTCCAAAGAGCTTCTTTGGAGGGAATTCTAAAGTGGCAAGCTGGAAGATATTAAAGGATGAATCAGCATCAGAAGCGACAAGCTCAAATGAGAAAAATCTATTTAAACTACGAAGCAAGTGGGAAGAAGAAAATGCCAAATATTCATGAGCTACAATATATGCTATTAGCAAATACCGTGTTACAAATTTCTACTGACATTATTACTATCTGGTCTGTAGTACCGCTAAGATAACAACACATTTTGTCATAAATGAGCGCAAGAAAGCAAGTTTAGGAATTGGACTGCCACCGTTTGTCCACATAAAGATTACAAAGTTGCAAACTGAGTCTGATGTGATAGCGCCAACTAAGACGTAAGAAAGATCTCTTCAGGAATTCTGTGTATCTTAAAAGATTGCATTCAGTCTCTTAAAAAACCGTGGTCTCCAACCACACTGTCGCGTAATTTGTTTGTCTTCTCTTATGTTGTATCGTAAATGTAAGATCATCGGATCTAGGAACTATCACTGAAGTTATGCTGTGGAAGATGGCATTGCTGGACTCCAGCTGACACCTGAGCCGGATCTGAGGGATCTTTCGTTGTGCCTTGAACTACGACTTCTTCCTTCACCGCAGGGACAGGCTAAGAGCATGCACCTATGCTGTGACTGCAGCTAAGATGATGGGAAGTGGGACTTCTTGAGCTGTAACTCAACTGTAGCTCAATCACATTCAAATGTGTGTCCACACTGGAAACTGATAGCTTTAATTTCTGAAGAGAATCCACATGAGCTGGCAAAATCCCACTTATCACACTGAAAATGAAAACAAGGCAGCAGCACAACTCCTAAAAACAACTATTCAGATCTGTCCTTTCAGGAGCTCTTCCACAGAGGTGTTCAAAGCTATCTTCTCATTTCTTTTTCATCCTGTAGGAACTGTGGCTAGCTACACTGGCAAGGGAGAGAGCGAGGGAACTGTCTTCCTTTCTTGTACACCAACAAATAAAATGCTTGAACAAATTCCAGCCAGCTATATCTGGAAACACACAAAAGACTCAAGAGTGGGTAACAAGTACCGATGAACTTGGTCTGCTAAGCCACTGCTGCTGGGAACGATGCACAAGAAAGCAAGTCCGCTCCACATAGTTTGTGTTTGCACTTGAAGGCACATCAAAACCAATTTCTTCCTTGCTCTCACTGTATGAGATAGAAATATGCAACCTCCCATCGGCATTGCTGGAGTTGTTTTGCAGGCGAAAGCCCTGTGTAAAAATACCTCCTGCATGAATTCCCCTGGCTATTTGATGATACTGAACTAATAAACAAGATGCATCATTTTCTAGTATATCAGCACATACAGGACTGGAGAGAATTTATGGCTGGTTACAAGGAGCAGCAGTATACTGAATTAAATGAGGAGCTTCATTATTAACATTGAATGTAAGCATCTTTAAAATACAGAGGAATTCTGCAATACAAATAATTTATTCCCATTCTCTGGTTCAACTCCAACTTGGATAATCTTAAAGAAATGCCTAGACATCTTCAAATGAGCGATATAAAGTGATCTGGGGCACCAGAGGAGATGGAAGAGATGTCTGCTCTGCATCAGTCTCGCCAACACGCCCCAATTATATTCCTCAAATTTCTCCAACCATACTCTTCTCGGTGTGCCTGCTTCTTCATGTTGGCAGGACAAGCAGTACACAACCAAACAGTATCCTATAATTATGTCCCTGGGACTTATTTTCACTGCATTACTCATTCCTTAACCTATACAGGATTATAAGTGCTAATATTTTCAAGGACTTCAAAATCCCACCCCTGCAGAAATGATATTTTATTAAATAGTACTGCATCATGTCACTGCCAGAAACAAGCAAGGTAAAGCAACTACCACCACAATCCCTTCCTGGCCCCAGGGAGATTGTTTTTAAATACTTTCATTACAGAATTTTAAAATAGTGTCTGTTAAAAAACAATTTGCACAAATAAAAAACCCTACTGCTACAACCTTCTCAGACACACTCTGTAGAGTCAAAGCAAGGTATTACAGCTAAAATCAGGAATGATTTCTTTATCTAAATTAAGTTTGGTTTTAACAGGCATTTGGGGACTTGGGGATTCTACAAAACTTTGGGATGGGCAAGTTGTTTTCCTAATCTGTTAGCTTTCTGGATACATCTTAAAGAGAAAAACAGTTGCATTTTCTAAAGCCAGTAAGTTTTGCTAAACTCATTCAAACCGAAGTAGCTACTCACATAGTTTTAACATTTCTTAACTCCCAAATCTCTACGATGCACAAATCTTTGCAACCAAGCCAATGAAAGTCTATTATTACAGTCATGAATTTAATACGTAAAAGAAAGGCCTCAGCCAGTAAACTTGGCTCTGAAATGTTCAAAGTCACAACGTGTACCTAAATGAAAATCACAATTTCATTGCTGGTCAAGACCTGGCTCTGAATACTTTGGACTTAGAGAACTATCTATAATAAAAGCCTCCACCCAGATCAGAATGCCAAGGTGCCAAACTATGCTTGGCACACGTATATACGTCACTTACGTTTGTAATACACATACGTGTGTACAGAATATACCTATACATACACATATGTAACTTGGAAGGATTTTGCATCCTGCAGAGGATACTTTACAAAGGACTGATCATCTACTGCAGTCAGCATCTCTACGGGGCTGGGTGCAGAAGGCGCACCACCTCGGGCCTGCTGGAACGCTTCTGCGTCCCACCCTTTCCCAAGGGTTCTCTGGCTCCTCTTTTAGCCAAACGATTGGCAGATATCCACCTCACAAATAAAAAATGGAGACCATTTCTGTCACACAACAGATGACCACCCAGCTATATGACAGAAAATCCTCCAGCCGTAGATTTCATTATCACTTCAGCAACTCTTTGAAACCCCGAATTATTCCAAGGCGTTCTACTCCACGACATGCCCTAGAGTCTAATCCCCACCAAAATGAAAAAAGAGACATTCAAAACTCTCCAGCCCTGAGTTTCAGGCTGTCCGAACGGTTAACGCAGACATGACAGCACCAGTTTCCACCCAGTTCGCAGCTTGAAATTATCTTTGCAACATGAGAGCTACAACCATTCATGCGGCAATGGGAATTATGCAGAGTTCCACAAATACGCAGAGTGACGATAAAATGTTCTCATCTCCTCGTAATTTTCGTTTATTGAAAAAAAAAAGCCCAGCAATACAAATATACTGAAGTAACGATAAATGTTACGATAATTGCCTATAAAGATCCTCTGTCCTGATGTATGATTTGATGTACAGACTCTGTAATTGTGTGCGATTCAGAAATGCAATGATTCAAGAGAATTTTGAGGTTTATTTAAAATACCTTACTCATTTAAGCCAAATTGCGGTAGCAAATATTTCAATAAAATCAAATTTTGTTATTAGTGGTGCTACAACGCCTTTAAGAAACTGCACAGTAACTTCAGATGAGATTACCACTGCTACAGGATAATGCACACAGCACAGTATGTGACTGAGCCGCATTTGTTCTGTCACTTAAATATGTAAGAGATCTGCAGGTGTAGATTTTGCATCGAGATGTTTGCCTTGGCTCAAACACTCTAAGAGAATTTCACACTATCCAGATTCAGGAGTATAAATTATTCTTTTAGAATTAAATGGCTGTGTACCCTCTGGCACAAATTAATTCTTCAAGGGTCACACCTTGACTACGAGATGAACGTTTTGCAGCAACAGAAGGCATAACAGACTCTACAGGTAGCAAGGTAAATTATCCTACTTTCCCGAAATTTCTGAAGCACACCCCTCCTCTCCCTGTCCCCCTTGCTGCAGTGGCAGTGAAAGCATTTGGCAGTCAGTCTTCTTCAGTGGGGATGTTTTGTCGTTTTTTAGGGCTGCTGATGAGGTGATATGTTTTCTGTCAGGGGAAATTAAGAGGCATATTCCCCAGCCTGACAGGAAGAGTGAGCTCGAATGATTTCCTGAGAAGCTTCTGCATGAAGTGTGCAAGATTTCTGATTTTTATTTTGCCTGCAGAAGCATTTCCCTACTACACGTAATTACAGCATCGCTGCAACACAAATTCCATTATATACATATGAGTGTGCATACGCATGCATACGCATACCATGGGCAAGGCTGGGACCACTCTTAGACCCAAAATGCAAAGCCAGATAATATTTTAAGGTAGTACGGAGACACCTCAAGACTGCATATCAGCACTTCCAACGTCTTTTAGACATTCAACTTTTTACAGTTAATGATGTTTATCCTATCTGGCAATCGTTGCTAGGCAGTAGCAGTCTTAGGGAGAGGCAAACAGTCATTTGCAATTTACTTCCTAATTTCTTTATAATAAATAAAGGCTGTGTTTTATTTCTGGGTCTTGTATTACTTGGGGGCATGTTATTTGTCTGTGTCTCAGCAAACTTATCTGTAAGAAACGATACTTACCTACCATGATGCAGTATTTGTGAGATTAGTATGATCAAGTTTAGACAGTACTAGGTCCAGTCCTCAAGGGGAAAGTGCTTCATACCTAGCAAGTACTAGTCTAGTAAATTTTAAACAGCTTAACGGATTCCTATACTTCTCTCACATTTCTGCCAGGAGACTGGTTTTAACAAGGTTATCGGCAGGCGTTTAATGCTGGTAAGAGTAGATGCCAGAACAGCAAGTGACTCTTTTTTTTAGTCACCTATTTCATCTCATATACAACTCTTTGACCTTACAATTCACCTACTTCTGGAAACAGCGTATACCTAACAACATCTATATGGAAGCATACTCTTTCAAAGTGAAACCATACATCTTCATAGCCTTCAACTACCGAGCCTCAGGAAGAGATGCAAATTTGGATACTGGCCTTCTGGAAGCCAAGAGAGCGCACATGAAGGCTCCAATACGACGAAGGGCTCTGCCTGGGACGGAGTGCACTCTCATTTCAGGACCTTTAGAAACCAAAGCCGTCAGCATTTGAAGGGTGTCCTTTAATTTCTATTATATTCCATTGGAGACTCTTCACTGACAGTAATTGAAGTTTGCTAGGGACCTGCTGGATTTAATTCAGTTCAGGGGTTTTATGGTACAGTGGAACATAACACGTTAATAAACGTCTTGTACAGAACTTTGCAGATGATATTTCAATATATAGTGGACCAAAGTAAAATACCACATAATACAGTCATGTAGGCTTGTCACTTCTGAAGTGTGAAATTGTTCCAAGTGTTATGCTCCCTCAACATTAAAAAAAGTGCCATTTTCTGACATCAAGCAAAAATCTACAGGATTGAAACATCTCATTATTTCTGGTGGTAGAATCTATGTTTTAGTGCCTACAATATGGTAAAAGATGGTTTTTTCAGAAGAAAAACAGGGCAGACATTGATGGAGGCTGAGTCATCTTTAAATCTTCCATCCCAAATTCTCTTTGTACTTCAATGTTTTGATATATTTAAATGGGGGGGGGGTTTTTTTTGGGGGGGCCCACGGGGAAAGGGGAACAAAGAAAATTAAGGAAATACTAACTATTAAATTAACAAGTCAGTCATCTTTAACTCTTTTACAACTCTGAATTTTCTCATTTTTCAAAGGCCATGTCTGACTTCTGATCCTTTGTACCAGAAATCTCTGTCACAGATGAGACAAATCAAAAAGAAGAATGTGGCACGGTTTTGCAGCCGGTGTGGCTGCACCTGACTTGATTTTGCAGTGAGCAATGAAAGAAAAAACTGTCCTACTTTTAGTTTTTGAAGTTTAAACAAAGGAACTTAAGCCTCAACTTCTCAAGATGCACTAAGACTCCCAGACTCTAAAGAAATCGGACAAAGGCTGTATTCTTAACTAGGAACTTACACTAAATATTTAGGGATTTGACAATAAGGTAAAAAAAAAAGCTTGACTTCTATATTTTTACTAGTATTTTGTCTGAAATAAACAACCTATTCTACACAATTTCATAAGAGAGACTTAGGCAAAGGGAAAAAGTTAACACTTAATGAGCAGATTAAAGGCTACTTTATCAATTCTGCAAAAACAACAAAAAAAAATCAGGCAGAGATCAAAGATAAATCATTTGAACACATACTATCCACTAAAAAAGAAACCAACAAAATAACTTTAAAACCACCTAAGTCACATTTTCAGGTGATATAGCTCAAACTATTTAAAGTTCAAATGATGTTTTTCCAAATACGAGCGAATAAAACTCTAAACTTATTCTCCTTTAAAAAAAAATAACAACATAGTCCTCCATCATGTAAACCCTACAGTGCTTCCCCGCTATATGCTATAGGGTAAGCGATGCCCTCAGAGGACAGGAAGATTAAAGACAGTATTTTCCATTATCAACTAATCGAGGAGAGGGAATATCCAGGGGATCATTTTCTGGATATTTGTCACCTACTTTGTCTCTTCCATTTCTAATATTCTCTCTTTACTTCCTTTTTCATCTCTTCCAACATGTTCTCCCCCACTTTCTAGCATCCCAACTTGTCTGTATTTTATTGCTATGCTTTCCGCCCCCCCCATGACCCACCTAATTCTTTTTCTTACTCCACTGTCCATTTGCCAGATCAAATCTCCTGTTCCCACACCATCCTCCCTAATATCTGCCAGAAGGGGAGAGGGATTTGATGTTCTCAGAAGCAGGATATCAGAGCAACGAGGGATCAGCCAAAGCTCTGAGGAGGACCTATGTCAACCTTCTAACGTAGGGAAGTCCTCGGAGAAGACTGAACAGCTTTTAAACAGCAACAAAAGCCACAATTTATTACAACAAACAAACAAGGATAATTAACCTCCTAAACCAAAGAAAACTCAAGTGACCAGGAAACAGAACTGGAAAAAGATTGCATGCAGCCTTCCTCCTACGCAGAGGGTCCCCGCAGGGGTGTCCCCGCAGAAGGTCCCCGATACCAGCCTAACACAGTCAGTCCTTCACTGGCTTTGAGGGAAGCAGACTCTGCTCCAGCCCCTCCGCTCCCCAGGTCTTTGCAGTGTTTCTGAGACCCGAGGAGCTGCTCTAGGCTCATCCCTGCTGTCTCTCAGCTCCTCCATCAGAGCTGCAGGTTTCCAGATTTCTGTTGTTGTCTCTCCTTGCTGCTACAGGCTGCAGGGTCTGGATCTCGCTCAAACACACACAAAGGAACGAGCATCTCCCTCCTTCCTTGAGGGAGTCTACTCTGAAAAATCCTAAATAAATCAGTCTGCAAATATCTCCCCTCTCAAAAATACAAGAAAGACCATATTGCAGTGTGATATACTGGAGTTTTGGTTTTTTTTTTTTGTTGTGGTTTTTTTTTTTTTTTTTTTTTTTTTTGTTCTGGTCTCTCCTGAATACAATTTATACCACAACTTAGTTTCCCATCCCTTTGCAGCACAGCCTTTTCTCAAAGAGGAAGCTGTTTTGTCCCATGTATGTGAGAATACTCTTCTTCCTGCTTTCCATCCTTTTTGCCCTGTGCCAAAGGTTTACCTACCCACAGAACTGGTTTAACCTTTGCACCTCTGGCTGGCAGGAGCAACTCCTGGTTTGCACGTTGCTTTTTGCCTGGCCCCTAGTGCAGGCAGCCCAGTGAGCCAGGTCTACTTCATCCCCTCCAGAACACACCCCATTGAGGCCAGAGTGTATTGGAAACCCTGCTAGGGTTAACCTTCCAGACAAGCAATTCTGCTTGTACTGTAACTGGCTGTACTCAAACTGGCTACAATTGCCTTTTTCCTACTTACCTCTCTGGAGCATCACTCATATATGAATAGGTACCTCCTCTACATCATTCCCCTGCAATACTGGCACTAAGACATGCCAAGAAGCACAAGCGCTTACAACTCCTCCCATAAATACATGCAGTTCTGTTGCGAGTCCCCTCAAAGTCTGGATACTGTGACTAACCCCCACAGATCACCTTCTCTGGATTCACCAATACATGAACATCTTCCCAGGACGCACAAATTCTCTTCTCTCTGCTGTCTCTAATTCTGGGCAACTCGCTTTGAGCTTTTAAGATCTTCCTGGCATGCCTGCCAGTTACCTTCCTCAGACAGGCATAACCGTTTCTCCAAAGAACATTTCAACTTCATCTGTCACTGAAGAGGGATAAGAACACAAAAAAGAAATTCACCTCCTGCGAACCTCCCTGAAACGTCCCTCTGACGATGCAAAATTACCAAGCAGGACTGGACACCAAAGATTTCTCTTTTGCATTTCACTAACTGTGCCTCACTGTCTTTGAATCGTGCCCACCTGCCTATCAAATAATCATCTGTAATTATCAAAAAGGTTTGAGAGTTCTCATAGCCAAGTTTCTCCTTTAAACAAGCAGGCTGACCTAGACTCAATATGCATTTTTGGAGCTATGGTGAGATGTGGAGGCCACTGTTTATCGCATTATTTAAACTCCATTTAGTCTGCCTCCTGCTATTTGAGAAAAATCAAATTAACTGCAGCCAAAGAAGTTACCTTGCATTACAGGGGTGTTTTTCTTTTCCTTAAAGCAATTTCTAGACTAGCCGGAATAATAACACACTGAAATAGAGCCATAAACGATGGTCAATGTAATATTTGACAAATTACTTCATCATTTTGTTCATTATAAGCAGTACAATAGCATTTAAATACAGAGTAACTACAAAAATGAGCGATAGGATGTATCAAAGTTCATGCAAACCTTTCACGGTTATATAAAATTATGCAGCTTTGGGATTTTAATCTCTTATAAGCCGCTCTTTTAATGCGTACAGCCTT
>NW_009205910.1:0-46262 GCF_000690835.1 Fulmarus glacialis | reverse complement strand
CCACCCTCCCCCCCCCCCACCCCCCTTCCCTGCCGATGCCACACTGGCTAGCAGGCTATTTTGACCGAACACCAAGAAGTCACAATACCATTTGACTTAAGCAACAGAAGCAGGTTCAGAGAGGAGAATTCACCACAGCGGTTTTAACAGCTCTTCCCAAAAAGATTTGCTTATTGCATACGAGCTCATCTCAGTGACATCTGGCAGCATTTATGAAGCATCCCTATCTCGTGTGGGCAACCGATGCCATAAATTTCAGTCACCCTTGCCTTTGAGAAATGCTAATAATGAAAACTCATCAAAGAGCAGCAATAATTTCTACTACTGACTAGATGGATGCCTTTCTGACTACTCAAAATTAATGGCAGATCTCAGGGTCTTAAAGAACAGCTGTCACAGAGAAATACACCTGCAAACAAATACGCAGTCTGCCTCTAAGTTTGATTGGGTATAGATATAAAGCAGCAACTCTCACAACAAACTGGACTGACTGCAAGGAGAAGTTAGCTAGCCTTCTGCATCATTGCAGATGATAAAACCAGAGAAAACGCAATGCAAGTACGCAAATGGGAAGCTTAAAAGGAACTACTCAGTCTCCCCTCCAACAGTAAGAGTGATTGATAGTCACACAGGTTATACATAAATTTTCACTTACGTCTAGTCTTGCAGACATTATAGAACTAGCTGCTTTATCACAGGATTAAAAACTAGCTGTAAGCCTCACACAAATTTGGGATTTTCCTCCCACTAGCACTGTTGTCACTCGCTGAAGCTTAAAATGACAGATAACTAATTAAATGTAATAAACTTAAAAGATGTGTTCTCATGAGCTTGCTTGGCAAAGGATTTTGCATCTGCGGGACAGAAAAAGCAACTATGGGGACCAGAAAGATCACTGTTACTATCAATTTCACGAGCAATACCCTATTTAGTACTGCTCTTGAGATCCTAGAGTCACGGTGGTGGGTGAGAATAGATATTTGTTTCCACGTATAATAAAATTTCTTGATCAAGCACTTGAAGATAAATGCTTAGAAAGCCAGACCCAGGCATATACCACATATACAGGGAAATCTCCAAGACACGCTTGATAAAAATGGCATAGTATCGAAGTCAACATCTTTTTCCAGGGCAGGGGAGAAAACAGGGAAGTGCTTCACTATTGCAAGTATTTGGGTTTGGATTACATGTCAGTAATTTCACAACTACTGTCTGTCAGATGCTTTCTGGAAGTCTATAATATTTCTGTCCCCAACAAGCACTACCTCACTGAGTCCGTGTACGAGTGATGTTGCTCCACCTACACAAGTTTTAGTAAGCCACGAAAGCAGGGGAAAGCTAAAAGACCACATGAATTACTGGGGTTTTTTACAGCATCCTTACAATGACTTACAGCACATAAGAGCCTTCAGGTACAATCAGAATGGAAATTATGCTACTCTAAATATGTAAATAAAACCCTGCAATACAGTAGTTTGCAATTACTTTAACAATACTGGTACTATTCAAAAATTGAGCTGAACTTAAAAGTAAAGGTATGCTTGTTTATCCCCTGATTTAAAAATAAAAATAAAATCGGAGTTAGAACCAAGTCTACAGTGAGTAATTTAAGGATTTAAAATACTGCTAAAGTGTTGCTGTAATTTAAAACAAAAAAAAGACATAACAAGACTAGGACACGCAGTGTTCAGATGGAGTTTGAAAGAAATTCGAAGTATTTCATAGAAAATACAGAGTGTACATCACTAAACAGCCTCAGAGCGCTCCCATTGCCAAGAGCACGGCACAACACAAATCACTGAAGTATCATTAATACCCAGTAGTACCTAGAACTAAGTATGATAGAAAATAATAGATTCAATTCAGAAGAAACTGGCCAAACGGAACTGTAGCTTTGATTCTTTTTATCATTCACAGCATCATAACCATTTACAGACAACCATGAATTAACTGAATGTTTTAACACCGGCTCCCAAAGTTTGGCACAATGAAAAGCGTGCTTTTTCATCTCACTAGCACTCACACCACCAACATCCCCATAACGAATTTTGTTTTTCAGAGGTGGCCAGACAGCTTGCCCTCTGCACTATTATTTCTGGCTTTGTTTCTGAAATACGCCCTACAGTAAACTGGACAACATCCTCCACTTTCAGTCTTCTCCTCTTGACATTTTCAATTCTATACCTGCAGCTCAATATTTTTCCTGAGAGCCACTGCTTCTTTATGTTTATTTTCATATCAAACCACAAGAGATTGTATTTTATTGATTTTTGTCATGCAAGCATGTCTAATAAATTTTACTGCTTGGGCTTTCTTGCTTTGGGCTCTGTAGCGGGATAGACAATTCTCTCTTGTAAGATGGAGCCTTCTGTATGTTCTGTGTTGCAGAGACAGATGGTAAAAGACCCTTCCAGATTTATTTTTTTTGATGTATTTACATTACAGCAGTCAAGAAAATATCCTGAGAGACTTACAGGAAGATCTCATTGTGAATACAAAACCGAAGGGTTTTAGAAACTCATTTAGAAACTATACGGTCAGCTGCACAGGTCTGAGAAATTTGTTTTCTTCCTTTCTTCTAAAGTCAACCCATTTCTAATTAAGAAATATTATTTTCACCATATCAAGTCTGAAAGCTCATTAGCAGGAACATGACAAACTAATATTTACAAAAGACCCTTAGATAAAAAGTGTCTCTTGTCGATTGTAACAATGCTAACCATAAGGTTGGTTTTGGTGTTTTTTTGTTTTTGTTTTTTTTAAAGCAAGTTCACCATTTAACCGACCTAACATATTAAAACAGTGGTATTTACAATAGAACACTGCAGTTACTCTTAATTAGTGGCTCTCAGTCTTTTACTAGTAATTGGCCTCCCTCGGATGGACCCTGGACCTGACTTATCACCTCACCTTCCCAGCTGATCCCTGACTATCAACAGGAGCGGTTACCATCACTGTCCTGGCCCTGCTCAGCTACTGCTGGACTCTGCCCCGGCCACCGAGGTCCCCGCTGCGAGCTATGCTGCAGCCACCCTCAGCTCCCAGCTTGTCTTCCCTTGTGGAACAGCCCCAACCTTGCTGCTCCCTGGCAGCTGTGTAGAATCCTCCAGTGGGAAGTTTAGGGCAGGAGACTCACCTTGGATGCTTTGAAATGCCACGTGAAGGCATTGATCTCTCTACAATGAATGCAAATGGGGCCTATGGAGACAAGGAACCATGCTTCAATTTCACCTTTACACCCCAACAACTGTTGTCAAATACAGAGGCAGAAAACTGTTTTTCAGGAGCTTTTCTTTCTTGCAGACTACATCAGTCTTATCTGAATGGGGCCTCCAGCAGTTAACAGTCATCTCTATCTCAATCCTGTTTAGATAAGAAGTCACTCATTTGCTTAATACAGTGTCGTGGTTTGACCCCAGCCAGCAACTCAGCCCCACACAGCCGCTCGCTCACTCATCCCTGGTGGGATGGGGGAGAGAATCAGAAGGGTAAAAGGGAGAAAACGTGTGGGTTGAGATAAAGACAGTTTAATAGGTAAAGCAAAAGCCACGCACGCAAGCAAAGCAAAACGAGGAATTCATTCGCTGCTTCCCATCGGCAGGCAGGTGTGCAGCCATCTCCAGGAAAGCAGGGCTCCATCACGCGTAACGGTTACTTGGGAAGACAAAAGCACCATCACTCCGAATGTTGCCCCCTTCCTCCTTCTTCCCCCAGCTTTATATGCTGAGCATGACGTCATATGGTATGGAATACCCCGTTGGCCAGTTGGGTCAGCTGTCCTGGCTAGGCTCCCTCCCAGCTTCTTGTGCACCTGGCAGAGCATGGGAAGCTGAAAAGTCCTTGACTGGCGTAAGCACTACTTAGCAACAACTAAAACATCAGTGTGTTATCAACATTATTCTCATGCTAAATCCAAAACATAGCACTATACCAGCTACTAGGAAAAAAATTAATTCTATCCCAGCCAAAACCAGGACATACAGCAATGCCAAAAGAAACAGCTAAATATTCTTACTGTACTGCAAAATCTGCAACCTGTATTTTCCTGTTTATTCTCCCAGTGGTTCCAAATGAACAGAGAGAGGACAACCCTGTAATCCCGTGCTCAAAAGCTGCCATGTGAAGCTCAAGAGAAGCTTGGTATAATCCTCCAGATTAGGCAGTGAACAAAGTTTATCATAACAACTTCACGTCTGCAGTTGTATCAGCAATACGATCTATATGTGTAAGGAAAAAATGTAACAGACAGCACAGCTGGAACCAGACAGTTTTTGCTACTACCTACACTATTTGTTCAAAGTTAACCTGGGTATTTTCACAAAAACTAGAGATACAGATGAGTCATCGTAGCCTAAATCAACCAAAACCAAAGGATTCTACTTGAAAAGTATACTTAATCTAGCAGCATATCCCTGACCAATACACTGAGAACAAGTTGTTCTTTACAAAACCCTTAGAAGACAGCGAGAGTGTCAATAACAGCTAATGATTAATGGGGCACAAGTCTTAAAGTCCTCCAAAGCAAGGCGATCATTAGAAGAAAGAAACAGCAAAACCTCCAATCCTCCCCTCTGCCTTTCACTAAGCAGGAGGAAAACAGAGACACACGGTTGCAGCCCAAGGCTTTCCCCAAGCCCACAGTCAGGAGCTGCTAAGAATCTCAGTGAGCACCTAAATGTCAAGTTACATTGTCCAGGAATTTTTCTTCTCAGAGGCATTCCACTCTTGCAGATAGCTGTTATCCATCTGAAACTATTTTACTGATAAAACAACATGAATATTTTGATATCACGCAAATTCACTAAATAATTGAGCCGAGCCTTGAAATTCCGATTATCAAATAGTCAAAGCAATTATTCTGTCAAAGAGTTCGTGAATTACGAGATGAAGGACTCACCCCACTCCAAATGCTTCTTTTTCAATTTCTACATTACTAATGTATAAGACTTTTGCACAGCACAATCAACGAAACCTGGCATTTGACGTCTGCCTGCCAGTTAATCTTGTCTCGTGCTGAATTTATCAGGACACCTATAAAGCTAATGCTATTTTCCCAGAGAACCATTTGAAAACTCACAGGTTTCATTAGCTACTCAGGACAGACCAAAAAAACCAGGTTTCATCATCGACCAAAACACGGGAGGGAGGAAGTGGAAGAAGGAGAGATAGAAACTGTATTTCTGCAGAATTGCCCGTTCCAAGCCAATAAAACTTTGCTGCACAAATCCAGCCCACAAGACAACAATAAATCAGAAATTAATCCCAAAGCTGGGCTTTCACAAGGCTCTTACACATTCAGATTGAGTTTTACGATGAGAAATTCACACACTAAATTCGTTTTCCCACTAGAAATAGATTGGGAATTGAGTATTACGCTGGAAGCAAATACACCAAGGGGTTTGCTGTGTCTCAGATGCTCCAGTCCTGGTTAGCAACTATGAATTCAGAGGGACCACATGGAATAAACACAATTCCCCGTAACCGAACTGGCACTGAACTACATGATATGGTTAGCAGCGATGCTTTTCACGCTTTACTTATGGGAACAAATTCTCCTATTCATTTGTAGACTGATGTACTGAGCAAAGTCCTAAAATTTCTTTTAAAAATAGCAGCAGCCAAAAGTCTTGTGCTGCAGAAAGAAAGGCCGGATGAAGCATTTAGGGATCTACCTCTTAAACCACTTCTGAAGCTAGTGGCAAACTAAAGCTGATATGGAAGTACTACGTATACAAACCTGCAGGCTTTCAGAATGCTCTGAACATAATATAATTAGGAATGGGAGCTGGAAACGTGTATGTGACAAAATATGCTTCCCGTGTGTGTACTTCCTGGCTGTTACAGGTGACAAGAATATGAATGTTAAAATTATCTATACCATAATTACTGTAATTTGTACTGAATAAAGGTGAAGGCTATAATCACATGCTTGTATAATAGTATTATGAGGTTTACACACCGATACGGATTCTAAAAATTACTGCTCTATTTTTCCTTCAATATCTATGGAAAGATACATTACTAAGGCTAACGAAGTTCCAGGTTAGAAAGTAAAAATTAAGGTCTGCCTTTAGTTTAGGATTTATATTTCAAAAACTATTTTCTAAATGCTTTTCTATATACTTATAATTCTGCCAGTTGTATTATTTTAATACACATCGTGGCATTGCTATTTACAAGCACATCAACGTTGCAAACAATTTTCATTTTAATCTGTGCCCAAATGTACAGTTTTCCAGTTAAAAAAAAAAAGCTTTTAGACTGTTTGTGCATTCTTGGTGTTCGTCCTAATGTTGTCATATTAAATTTGTTACTCCTATTATGTTTTTCCATTGTATAAAAACAAAACTACAGTATACATTCTTGATTATTTAAAAAAAAAAAAAAAAATCCAGATTTGCTAGTTAATACCCAGAAACATCCTTCCAGTCCAGCAGAACACATCAACAAGTTTATTTCTTCACTTGATCAAATTTTCAAATACAGAAATAAATCTCAAAATATTGTCATAGGCTATGCTTACTAAGGGTCATGGAGTTCCTAGAGGCTAAAAGAACCTGAATTAAGAATCCATACACAGACAAACCTAAACTTTCTAAAATAATGAGATAGCATTTGTAGCAAGATTTGTACCATCATGTTCATTATTATATGCTATACCCTGTTCTCCCTAGTACATGTAACCCGTGATTTAAATTGCTTCTTGGTCACAAGAGCTTCTAAACATCAATCTCATCATTGAACTTGTGAATGGATTAGGACTTTGGTCACCGCAGGATCAAGGCTTTGGCACCAGCACTGAGGGTTTCAGAACTACCTCATTTTAAATATCGTCTTAGAAGCTTTTAGTTACAGTTACTTACAGTTATAGTGCTTTACACTACTTACAATTGAGCACTAGAAGCATTCAAATGTCCAGAATTTTGCATTCTACATTTGAGCATACTACCTAAATCTTACACATTAATTAAATACACATTTACTGATGCCAGCAAATGAGAAAATCCAATGGTAAAACCAGCAGAGCTTCAGGCTGGCCAGCTCTGATGCAACAAGCTTTCGACTTCTGCTGCCAAAGCAGCTCCGAAGCTCCAGGAGCTCACTAGTTACATGGCAACTGGCTCGCCAGCCCTGCAAGCCAAGCACCTCAAAGTTACTGTTTCCTCATCCTTTTCCCTTTTAAAGTAATCCCAGGAGATTAACACAAATTTTATATTTAATGAAACGTTACCGCCGCACAGTTGCAAACCAGAATCGGAGCAGCCAGACAACCGAGATCCCAGCCGAAATACTGCCCTAAGTGCTCTGCACAAGACTGCTGCCTTACCGCTCTGTTCCTGGTTTAATTTCTCTATTTGTATTCTTCCTTAGGAGGGAGAACTCTGCATCTCTGATAAGACTTTTAAAAATAATTTAATAAATACGCATAAATACACAGAAATTGCCTAATTATCCTTGAGACTTATCAGAATAAAAATCCCTAAACCCCCACCAACCATGTCTTGAAAGTTAGTCAAAAATTGCACTTCTGTGCCAGTGATCCTGGACAGTGATCTTGGAGAGAATCTCTTCCAGAATCCAAGGATGCTCTCCTAAAATGGATGGCTTCACCTCCAACTCATCCCTTCACCATTATCTGTGCCAGCATTTTGTGTTGAAGATTTCTTCCACATATTACTTATCAAGAGCACCAGATGTATGGACCACTTAAAAAGAAAATGGAGATCCCTCCCTGGCAGTCACCCAGACAGGGAGTATGGAGGCAAAAGGAAAGGACAGCGAGATCAGTGAGTGGTCGTTACATGAACAGTTCATGCCTCTTCATTCACCGTTGCAGAGCTGAATTACTCCTAAACAGTAAGTGGTACTAGAAAAGAGTCTAAAAAGAACTTAAGAAAGTTCTTAAAATATAACAAACTGCTGTCTGTTATATTTTAATAGCAAACATATACATAAAGTACGGATGGATGAAACGGGAAGTGGCTTCACTGACATACAACACATTTCTGTATCTCTTCGAGATACAAAACACTCGCAGTAAAAAATGGACAGACAACTTTGAGTTTTGAAACATCTGAAATATGGAAAGATATTTTTCAAGTAAGCTTGCAACAATTGTTCTGAATTCAATATATATTCAAAAACATTCACATACTGTTTCTGAAATACACGAGAAATATTGTCTGCTCTTTGAGAGTTGCATGCAATTCTTGCAGATATGCAAAGCGAGGAGCAGCCTGTTAACTCCTCCAGTTGACGAGAGCCTTGAGTTCACTCAAACAGAATGATACTCTGTCAAACAAAGCGATTTCTGATAAGCAGAGGGTATTATCTTCAGAAATAAATGAAGGAACATATGGCTCTCATCGACACTACCGATGAGAGCCTTTCCTCCAGAAATCTGCAATAAAAAAAAAAAAAAAAAAAGGAAACCGGACAGCATTTTTTCCTAACAGTTATAAAATACAATCTTTACTGTCCAATACTTAATGTACCCGAAAAACGCTGTCATCCAAGCAACAGCCTCTAATCCTAACCTCCAAGATTCACGATATTGATGTGTTGCTGCAATATATCGTGCACACTCATTTCCCCGGTGGGAATAGCAGACGGGCGTAGAGGCAGATCACCTGGTAACTTTGGCTTGAAGGTTTAAGTTTACGTAGACGTTCCTGGTGTTTCAGATATGGATATTACGCATCCATTCAGTCACGTAAGATGACAAAAACCAGACCAGCGGAAGGGGAAGCTGGCTCAATTACAACCTAAAATTCTTTAATAATTACAAACAGTCCTTCTGTGCTTTCGACTGTGAAAGATACAAATATATATTTATATACAGAAACCATATATCAAATACAAATACACAAATTATTACATTCTGTTAAATAAGCTAGAAGTCGATAGCTTTAGCACTGCTGCAGAAATCTTGCCTACGCACACATATGTCCTTATCTCCATGAATGAATCTATAAATGCAAGCACACCTTTTAACTTCTCTTTGGCAGCTCTCTATGGATTTACTAATATTTTAAGTCAAGAATTCTGACTAGTAATAAAAATGCCTCAATAGTAGGTGCTTCCCTTAACACCAAGTAGAGATTTTTATGCCCGCAGAAAGAGGTTTCAGAAGGTTGACAGGCAACTCCATAAGCAGAGCCTACAGTGAAAGCCCCCAAAAACCTCACCTAGATACCTGGATGCAAGTAGGAATTAAGGACATCCACACGGATGAGGGACTTCATAAACTTTTAGGGAAAGACAAATAGACAACTGTTCCTCTGCTCTCCTTTGAAAGAGGGAAGAGACAAGAAAGTGGTAAGAAGAGGAGAGCGCTGGCCATCACAACAGTGCCGTCACTCAAACTTGCTGAACTAACAGAGATGGGAGAGCGAGTTTTCCCTCACAGCAAGATGGGGATCAGGAAGGGAGGTTTTCTGCAGAAACCAGCACCCTGGTAATATTTCAAAACGATGAAGGGGTAGGAAAAGATGAAGAAGGAGGAAAAAAACCGAGAATCTTACTCTGAAATTTCTCACTTGTCTATTAAAGAGCCCATTTGCTCCTGTTTCTCACTAATGACAAAGAAAAAGTATATTCATTACAAAGACTACAGCAACTGAAAGCCAAGTATGGTCTTAATTAAAATTCCAAAAATAATAAGAGAGTCATTAACAATCTAGCGGCGTAAGAAAGCTGAAGCTGGGCAAATGACAATCATGCAAACCTAAAAAAAAATAGGCACTGTTAAAATGCTGGTACTTATCTGCCTCTGGCACAATCTCACCCTCCTGCAGCTTCTCCAGTCTTTCAAAATTTGCATATGACACATTTCAATTAGATATCCAGTTGTCAGTAGCCACTTAATTACATTAGAAGAGATATGCAGGTATATAAAAATATATGGCATATTGTAAGACTGGAAGACATTAGACAGTTTCTGCTTCTGAAAAAGATAATCTTTTTTTTTTTTTCTAAAACCTTCCCAATAAATCAGTTTGCCAATACATTCCTTTGGAAATTCAGTGGCAGCAACACGAAATGCCAGATCAGCAAATTATTAAAATACTGATGTAGTAACTCAGCGCTGAGCAACTAATGAGCTGTAAAGTTCACTTCTAAAAGCAGGACACTCATACATTAAACACGTCCACAGTATTTTTGCTGTTCATTATAAATATTAATTTAGAGTTGGAAGGTGAACTATGCAAAATAAAATTCAACTCTGATGGATTCTGATAACATTGCTTTTAAGGATCAAGTTTCTTTGCAATAATATCCAGTAACTAAGGATGCAACTTTGCCAAGTTTGGTATTAAAATGCATTTTAGCGTCATGGTGAATCCCAAATTAGGTCGATGACAGATGAGCAGAAGCAGACAGACGATTTTCAATTTACCAAACAAACCAAACTCCTACTTACGTTGCAAAACTAATCCAAAATTACCATAAATTAAGGCTATTTTAAATAAAGGTAAAAATACGGGAAGCTATCGATCATTCACATATGTAACATCGATAATGAAATTCCTTCAAAGAAAACAAACACCAAATCTTTACTACAGCGCACGGTATTACGCATTTCATCCATCACAATGTGCTCTTCCCCTCTGATAAACAAGGACCCGGTAGTTTGTAGAAATGCTGATGAGTAGAAGAAACCAACTGCGTATTAGCCAGGTTTCTTCTGCCCACAAACTTGCCATTTCCTTGTGGTGCCCCAAGTCTCAAAGCGCGAGTGGACACAACACAAGAGCCTGTACTACGTAAAATAGACAAGACAACATCAGTGCTTCAAGGGTTTCCAAAACGGGTATTTAAGTGACAGTACCTATGTAAAAGCAGTAGATGACATGATCAAATGCTTATTTTGCTTCTCCCAAACTTTAGAGTGCTTTGTACTTCGCAAAGATACACATGCTTGAACCTCACTGATAATTTATTGAAGGTTGTTGTGAAGTGGAGGCTTGATAAAGGCTGGAAGAAGATATTACTAAAGCTATAGATCTATTGTTTCAGAAAGTAACATGACTAAACATGTCTTTCAAGTATATTAGAAGCCAAAACACATTATTATGCTTCTCCAGAGAGTATCGTATTTTATATTGGCAAACTTGTCAGACTCGGTATTTGCCCCAACTGAAAAAAATTGTTGAAAAGGGAACAGATAACTTAATAAAACATACTATAATGCGTTTCCTATGTGGAAATTAAGAATTTTTTCATCTGCATAGTTAAACCAATAATTCCGTTAATGTACTAGATGTGAATCTCAGTAAGTTTACCTAAGACACAGACATATGGCAACACAGAAGTGTCAATAAGAAACAAATTGGCACATTAAACCAGAGAATGTATTGACCTTGCAAGCATGACCACTAACGGAGGGAAAAAGCTAAAAAAAAAAAGCAGCAAAAGAAAATTGCCTATATGAGATACCCATAAAGTGAGTGGTGTAGAGAACGGAAAATATAGGTAAAATCCACAGGAAAAATATTTATCATGAAGTATTAATTACAATGAAAACAAATTCAGCTGGGAAGACTCCAAGATGAAGAAAACTATGTACCTACGCTCTAGGCTGGGATTTTGACCTAGTAATACCACTCCTATGTTCTAATGATTCTTCGAAACAAGCAAACAAAAAAACAACAAAAAACCCGCACTCACTCCCTCCTGTAACACCAAAAAAGCCCAAATTTGTACTGAGTCACAAATGCTGGATGCAAGAAAGTGACATTAATATGCCGCAGCACACAGGACATTTTAATAATGGCTTTAAGAACATCAGATTGCTCCTGAACCTGACTACCACATACTACAAAGAAGTTGTTCTCCCTCTGTAAAAGCCAAATTCAATTGTTCCTCAATGTACTGTCAGGACCAATAATAGACTCTGAAAAAGGCCACTCAAAACACATTTTCCTAAATGGGGAAGATCAGTCTGCAGAGGGATTCAGGTGGCCCTTTTCTATTTCAACTGGATGATTGCCTAGCTGCTTTTTCAAGAGTTAGATGCAATTAGGATATTACTGTCGACAGACTATAACTCTAACATCCAAGAGGAAATGGCAATTCATTCAAATCAAAAATATGATACTGATGTTCATTCACAAGTAATATTTTTAAAAGCATTTGCGCATTTGTGGAAAGAGAACATTTCAATTTTCCATTCAAAACTGATTCTTACCTTTTAAAATTTTCTGACAATCAGAAAAGATGACCTAATTTTCTTTTTTCTCTCTCTCTCTCTTTTTTTTTTCTTTTCCTTTTTTTTTTTCTTTTTTTTTTTTTTAAAGCTTTTCGTTAGGTATTTGGTGTGTCGTAGTTTCAATTTCTGGTTTTCATACTGTTTTGGAATGGGTCTTAAGTCTCAGAACCTCCACAAAACACAGATCTACATATTTTACTCTTTAAAACTCAAAGTCTTTCCATGCCAAATCAGTTTTTAGCTTAAAGAATATGTCAATGAAGCCCAAGAAAGTGTTTGCACACTATTGCATCTCTCTCTTTCTTGAACATATTCATGTTTTTTAATATATTGCCCATGAATATATGGCCCAGGCTTCTTTACTTGTGCTAACTCTCAAATCAGGATACTTCAATTGCTTGAAAGATTTATTTCTTCTAATATCCAAGGGAACAAGTCGAAAGGAAGCAAAATGTTAATAATTAAAAGTTAGATGTGGAAACCAAGAACTGTAATTCTACAAACGCTCACTCCAATGAACTAAAGCTCTATCAGGCACAGCTCCTCATATCCTGAATGCCCAGAGTCTCCGAGGTGGTCAGAAAGATCAATTTTCCATTTTGCAGAAACCTGGAAGCCACTATTACAAAAGGGTATCTGTGGAACAACGCTCTTCTTTTAAATGAGGAGTTGTCAGGATGACATGATCTGACTGCAAGTATCTTGCAATGAACAAAACAGCAACCTCCAGGGAACGATGCCAGTCAGCAGTAAAAGGAATTAATGGCTAGAGGCAACACATGGAGTCGCAGTTTCACTGTAGAAACAGCATGCAACATCCATCCCGCATCTAGCAGCCTTGGAGCTTTAAACTGCTGAAGGGCTTGCCAATCTTACTAGAAGCATACGGCTGAGAGGAATATTGGTTTTGAGTAAACATCTTTCAAAAAACTTACTTTCAAGTCTCTACCTCCACCCTTTTCTGCAAAAGAAGTTTTACCAAAACTTACCTCTGGATACTTCAGTTTTAGAGTTTTATGCATTTCCCGAAAACGACTGTACCGCCTAAACACTGTCCACGTCTCATCCAGGACTGTTATCTATACCGGAAGACACAGAAGTAAAACCACACAATGCATAACACTGAAAACCACGCAGTATAAAAGGTTATCAGATTAAAACAGGCAATTCTTAGTTCCCTTAAATTCATAAGCTTTTATAGATTTACTTAATTTTTCTTTCATTACAACAACAGAACTGTATTTAATAAGGAGCAATGATTGCAAAGCAAAAAAACTGAATGCATTTATTTCTTATTCCTGGTTTGACAAGGCTGTAAACACATTAAAATATTTCCAATCATTCCTTGGTGCAGCTATGCAGCTCACAGCATTACGATCAGTGGGTGTTCCATCAATGAATTAGTAACATCCAGCACAAGCATAGTGTAGCCTCTCTATACATTCATAGAAATGTATATATTCTCATACACACACACACGTATACGCATACACAAACACAAATAATAAAATATGTTTCTCGGACACACAGAGTTCATTACCACGTAGAATGGCATTCCAATTTGTAGGGTAAAAAAATTACATATGCTGGCTTTCAGTAGAAGATATTCCTTTAAAACATCCTTGGCCCCTGTCATCAATATGTTGACGAATGTCCCATTTATATAGGAGGTTTCATTAAAATCAACAGAACTACTCCTGTGAATAAAGCGCATAGCAACAGGAGCAAAGGGGGAGGGCAAGCCAACCCTACCATCACTTATTCACAAAATCTTCACTGAAACTGAGAAACCAACAAAAATTTTAGGGAAAGTTTTAAGAACATTTTTCACTGCCTGAAATCAGGTGAAATGAAAGAAATTTGGAAGTGGGTCATAAAAGTGCCATGACTGGAGCCTTTGATTTTACAGCAAAGTCCTTCTGTAGCTCTGGTGATCCAAGGCTACCAAGAAGCAATGTTGCGGGGATAGTGGGCATTTTTCTGCACCGACTAGTAGAGCTGCAGAAAGCCAACTGGCATTGCCTAAACCTAAACCTGAAAAGACTGTTGCTTTGTTAATCTAGCAGGCCTAATATGTGATATTACCTCTGCCTAGCTATAAATTTATGCATGAAGATCAAAAAAAAGCTTTTTCATAAAATGCATTCCACAAAGACACAGGCTTAGCTTTTAATCCTAAAGTGACTTCTAAAACGAAGAAGTAGATCCCTCACTACTGAGTGCATCAGAAAGTCAGAGTGACAGAAAGTCACAACGGAGCAGGATAACTGAGTAGGAGAACAAGAAACTAGAGCAATAAAGCCAGAGGAAATCAGCATTGTTGTCGACAACTGCTACCTCATGCTCACAAAACTCATCTCTGGTCCACCCTTCCTCATCCCCGCTGCCTTGATAGTACAGGAACAGGAAAACTGGTTTTGGAAACCAAAAATTATTGTGTGTCTTACAACTTCAGGAGCCAGATTTTTTGGTCTAGGATTTTTTTTTTTCCTATTTACTTCTATTTTTAACCGGAAGATGTAAGTAAACAAAATTGGCCTTCTCAAAACTTTTCAGAAATATTAAAACGCAGGTTCTTCTAGCACATCTCCACAAGGTAAATTCATTATTTCTGATAAAAGTCATGGTTCATGTCACCAATAAGCTTGACTGCTACCATGACATCTGCATGATTGACTATATTTCCTTATTAAAAAATTCACGCAGTTGCCCTCCCTCAGTATATTGTTAACAGCGTCTCAAACTTTACAAATCAAGTGAATGGATTTAACGTGCATAGGCAGGCTTAACTAAAAAAACAAGTAACAATTCAGGAATACGCAAGTTACACTGATCTTGATTAATCAATTAACCATTTTGTTCTGAATAATTAATTTAAAAGGCTTTGTGATTTCAATGTTCAAAGTAAACATTAGAGTGCAATGGATTCCTGCTTTCTTTTTGCTTTAATTTTGTATTTTAATATTTCTGACTCGTGAAATTTTGCTGTGATAATTTCATTTGTACGTGAAATGAAACTTCTTTACTCACAAGTGGCCTCTTTTTTCCCTAGGGTTTTCACAGAAGCATGCCTTTAGGGGAGCAATCTAGCACAAAGCATCCAAGACTCTTCCAACTCACAGCCTGGAGAAGCTTTCTTTTTGCTTTAATTTTGTATTTTAATATTTCTGACTCGTGAAATTTTGCTGTGATAATTTCATTTGTACGTGAAATGAAACTTCTTTACTCACAAGTGGCCTCTTTTTTCCCTAGGGTTTTCACAGAAGCATGCCTTTAGGGGAGCAATCTAGCACAAAGCATCCAAGACTCTTCCAACTCACAGCCTGGAGAAGAGCATGTATGTCAGCTTGCCAATCAAGTTGTTCGCCGTGCATCTGACAGCTGTCTAGGTGATAGGGTGGTACCAAACTTACCCAAATCAAATCGCCCGCAGCCACTTATTTATTAGCTTTCTTCTACAAAGTTTAATACACAACTGTGTTAACCACCTCTTTGGTAATATTTGTTAGAGATGGGCAGGAAGGAAAAGAGCAAAGCCGTATATCTGTGCTGCCTAAGAACCGAAGAATTTCTCTAGAGCGTTCTCCGGTGGCTTGGCTTGACCTGACTTGGTCCCTGTCATCCTCTTCGTTTACTTTCCCAATTCTTGCAATAAGACTAGCAGGTAATGCATTGCAAAATTTTATTGTTGTTAGTGAAATTTTTTTCTCTGTTGACGCGAGATGCCACCAAGCCACTGCCTCCTTCCCATACTGCTGATATTATTGGAAAATTAATTTTAAAGCTAAACAAAATCTTAACCAGTCCCCAAAGCTCAACAATAACGTTATTAGGACCAAACTCCACTCATATAAACAGGATAATTACAGCGCACCTGGCATAGCAACAGCATTTCCAGAACACGGCCTTTTACTTCTACAGCTGATCCAGCCAGTTAGGGCTGGGATTCTTTTCCCCCATTTAAAAAAGCTGTATGACAGACCACATACTCTGTAAGTATGGGAGGGGGACATACGCAGATCTTTTGAACAGTAGCAAGTAAAGCAAATTTGGATAGCAAATCACTAGTAATTTGCTAATATAGCAGTTAGAAGTATGTTCTTAATTAAAAAAAAAAAAACATATTGTTGACTAAATCTGTAGGACAGATACTCAAAATATTCTTATCTGGGCACTTAAGCAATCCCAGACTTGCCTCAGAATTGTGGGGGTTTTTTTATTGAGGTGCACCATTTGCTACGTAAAACTCAAATTTGAAAGGAAATACTACAGTCCTGTCTCCTTACCTTTTCTTCTGCATGATGACTGACAGAAAATAACCTAACAGACATTTTCAGTGTATTTCACTGTAAAGCATGTCACAGAATTTGTTCCCCTTCTGCCTCACAGAAATAGAAGTAAAACGGTAAGGGGGGGAAGAAGAAAGAAATATTCCACTTGATTCTGAAGCAATCAGAAAGAACAGAACATGCCCACCTTACTCATCTGGGCTGGTTAAACTGTCTACAGCAATTGTGAAAATTCGTATTTCTCCAAACGGACCTTGTTGAAACTGTCCTCACACTGTCTATGAATACAGCATCTGAAAATCTAAAGTTTGCTTTAAAATTTCTTGGAACCTTTTTTCACTCATTATTGAGGGTATTAATCTGATAGAGTTGAGGGAGGATTGGGCTTTTTCTTTTTTCTAATTTAGGTAGATATGGGGCATGCATCATCTTCTTTAAGAACTACAACATCTTCTTTTAAGAACTACTATCAATAAGCACTGCTTCTGCTTTACTCCAATTCTGCAATAGCTCACTGAGCTCAGAAAGAAACTTCAACTAGAAACACAGACATTTTGAGCAGACCCACCACAGCATTTGGCTGAACAGAACTGTGACCAGACCTGGAGAAAAGCACTGCTTTGAGGCGCATCTGCCTGGATCTTCTCTTATAGAGAACTCGTCAGAGATGACTGAAAGGCTTTGAAACACAGAAAAAGCCAGTTTTGAAAGAATATCAAACAGGATAAATAAAATGAAAGAAGTCAGAACAACTAGGGAAAGCTGAATAAAAATGAGAAGGCTTATCTACAACTTTCCCTCTAGTCAGAGGACCCCTTGCAGGGCTGTGCTTGATTCCAGGCTTTGCTTCCATCACCCACTTTTGCGAGACCTTGCGTGCCTTGATGTGAGCTGGAGCTCCCCCTTCCCTGCTGCCTCGTTGCTCCTTCTACCATCCATAGGTACTGTCTGTAACAGATGCCAACAGTCTTACCGACGCAAAAGCTCTTCCCACACGCTGTTTCTAGCACAGCCTTGCCTGAATATTCTGCGTATCACAACAACATGAAAGGAAGAGGAGAATACAAGAATAGTTTTCTGGTACTCTAATTCAGCTCCAACATAAATATGTTTAGACCTCAGTTACTAATGTTTCATCACATCTTTAAAGACAACGTACGAAACTGTCGCTTAAATCGACTTTTTTTTTAAATGTGTCTTTTCATACTGAATACTTAATAGCAGACCAGCACAAACAGCTCTGTGACATCTCTTGCTGCAAAAAGAGAAGGTTCTATCTTAACTCTAATAAAGTATGGTTTTGTTTCTCTTTTGAACTCTTTCCAATAGGTTCTCATGGGAGTCACCCAATATCTTAAATAGGATTTTAAGTAAGTCACTTAAGTAGGATTAAGTAATCCTTCAGTAGGATTAATTAAGTCAGTCATGCCTATCTAAAGTAGGATCTGTATCCAGTGGAAGAACCTGAGTGGACAGACCATCTTGCTGACCCATTCCCAAAGATTATACATGTCTAGATGGACAAGATACTGAACCTGCACTAAAAGAAAATATTTTTCGATGATGTTACCAGCTGAAAGACTTACGAACTGACTGTGATGCTGCCAAGAAAAGTGGAACTCACCCTTTCTCTTTTGGCATACAAAGGAAATAAGCTTTACTACTGCATGTCACAAGAAGAAATTAATATATTTGTTATATAAAAATTTATTATATTTGTTCCTCTGTACAGCCACATGCCAGGATTTAACTACAAACACAATCACTAGAAACATCTGCTGAAGAAAATACTTCTGATATACCTAGGATTCAAAGATTGGGGGAGAGTCTTAAAATTCAACTCAATCATCCCTTGTCCCTTTGTAAGATTTCAAAGTGCTGTTACACGCGGATAGCTACCCATTTTCCCAAGAGCAAGAAAGCTTATCTGGGAACTCGCAAAGGAAATGAGATTAACAACGCCCCAGCCCTTCCCCAAGGCTGACACATACTCTGATATGAGATCACCTGAAAATAAACTTGAGCAAAGCAAAGTAAGGCTGAATTAAGGAATTGTTTCAACACCTGACATTGTATCCCGACCCATCAAGAAGGGATGAAATAAACAGGTGCACTTTCTCTCCTCCCTGCCCTGCCTTCCTACTTTCCTGATTTTTAAGGCAAAAAAAATCACTATACCATGTATTCTGATTTCCCATAGAATAAAAGTAACAGCAGCTGAAGATCAAAGTAGAGCTGGGAGCTCTGCAGGGGAAAGGTTTAAAAAAGAAAAGTTTGTGGAAGGTCTGTGGATTGTGGCTTGGAGCCAAATCCTGACCACAGCAAAAGCAGCCCACTGTGACATAGGGAGACCTGGAAGCAAAGGAAAAATCATAAACAGTTGATCGATTTGTGTAAGGGAATGACTGTAAGAAATATCCCAAAGACTGACAAACTAAGGTCCATAGGAGCTTCAACAGAAATATTTAGTGCTCTAAGGAAGTTGACAGCTATGGAATACAATTATTTAAGCGATAGCCCATTCTCTACCCCATATGTCATCCATTTCTTTGCTTTGAACTTCATCAAAGCAGCTATTTAAGCAGCAGCTTCTTTCAGAGGCAGCCTAGAAATGGCACAGGAGAGAGAAAAGATGGTACTGGCAAGTACGACCAGAGAATAGCCATCCTGTATACGCCGCTCTTAGCCAGAGCACCCTGTTTTTTCTTGGTTACAAATTCCTTCCCCTCCCAACATTTTTCTTCTACTACATTTCCTTCCAGATAAGTCCAAGTCCTCCTGCACATACTCTTTAACTGCCCCTTCATCCTAAGATCTTGCAGACGCTTACAGGGGTTTTAGGGATGAAGGAAGAATACTCGGAAAAGAAATCCACCAACTACTGGCAAGTACGAAATACCTTTTTACTTTCATAAATATAATACCTATTTACCTTCACTAACCATTACCCAGTTTAGCAAATCCCACGTGCTGAAAATAGTTGGCGGCTAGAACAGTCCTTGGGGAAGTTTTGTATGCACTTACTCTTCACTCAGCACCTCTTTGGCTCTGGGCTTTCGCTGACCCCAGGAAATTCAAAGTTTAAAAGCAAAAAGCAAGTATTCAATCCACAAATTGTGCAGTACGTTTCGAGATGAAAATTTAATTAGCCCAAACAGGGCTAAGATTGCCCATATTAGTAAAAGCCTTCGCAAAAGAGAATGTGAGCATAGTTCAAAAATGGTCCTGCACCCCATGAGGGCAGGTCACTCCTCCAACTTAAACGAGCTAACGAAGCATCTGGCAGTACATTCAGTGAAGAAGGCTGCCAATTCTGTCTCTGATGCCATGTACATTAGTTATGCTACATGTCCACATGCACTGAGAGCACATTTCCAATCAGATTTCACATCTTGCTTTGAAAAAACACTGGATTAGTACCAGAGGAAACATAATGAATATGCATTTTTTTCCAGCATTTCGGCACAGAAGATCAACTGAGGAAGCCACTAAAATGGAAGAGAAGCAGACAACAGTTTGGAGAAGCAAGCCCTTAGAAAAGCAGGGAAGAATCAGAACAACACAGAGAGCCAGAAGGAAATCAAGCCTTTGTCGTAGATATGTGCAAAATACTTTAATTATGCTTTTATTATTACAGGCAAATATTTCAAGTCTAATCATATCCTATACCTGACATTTGCATCTCAATAAAGGGCTTTCCTATAACCAATATGCATTTAATCCTCATCTCTGCAACACCTTGAACTGAATTATTTGACATTGGATCTGCAACTGCTCACCCCAAAGGTCTGACCATAAACCTTCCGTGTACAATTGATCCACTCAGACAATACCTGTCTCTACAGTGTCCTGTACTGTGCATGCCTTCTCACCACCTCTCTTATTTAGCAGAAATGAGGCCACTTAGACAACGGAAAAAGATAGAACCAAAAATTGCTGTTAGTGGAAACAAAAACTACATTTCACTGGGGTTAGGTAAGGTGATTTCTGGAATCTGCAGATTCTCAGGTGCGTTTCGAGCTGCTGTTTCCATCTTTGCTAACAGAGATGCTGTCACAGTGAACACCGATGGCTGGACAGAGCAAACTAGGAATTACTTGGTTTTAAACAAAAGGCATTTTTCTATTATTATTGCTACTATGATGCTACTGTTGTACAAATGCAAGCAATATGTTTACAGAGAACCCAACCATTAAGGAGAACCAACTGAAAAGCACTTACCTTTATTTCAAACTCATAGTGTTCATCTTTTCCCTGCCCACACAGGACATAGCGTGGAATACTAATTTTAATTGGGTCCTTTAGGTCATCTGGATTTGCTCCCAGAGAACGACAGACCATCCGCTTTCATGTGCATACCAAATAGGGAGAACAAAGGAAAACCAAAATCACTACATAAGGAAAAAAAGAAAAGAACTTCACTAAAAATGAGAAAATGTTCTTGGCCAGAACAGCAGGGAAAGATAGCATGAAGAAGGCAGAAATTATTTCAAAAATGAAGGAATTACTTGGAAAACAAAGTAGATCTCCTTTTATAAGCAAGCCCTACCATTTTGTTATGCATGGAAAAAAATTGAGGTGAAATATCAACAAAAATATTGCTTATTCTTTGAAAAGGCATTTTCAGCTTAGATATCAAAAACAAGGGAAAGCAGAAGACTTTGTATTAATCATCTTTGAAAAAAACAAAATACATGAATCAAGCCTTCACAGCCAGCCATATTTTTGGTATGTCTTTATATAACAAACCTGTTTACAATATCACGCAATGCTGCATGGAATCGAGACAATTCAGAAATTGCCTAGATCTGAGACTTGTAAATCCAAACTAATTTTATAATTAAATAAGGTATAGATAAGGGAAGTCCACTGTCAGAACAGTTTCCTACTATTTTCTTTAAATCATCTCTAATTATCAGAAAACTCAATTATGATAGATTTTCACGGTCTTGACAAAAATGTCTAAAAAGGTATTTGTAATGAGGGCACAATTCTCTGACTAACAGCCAGTTGGAATCTGTAACTCCAAAGTTATGTCAAAAATAAAATATTTTTGCAACTGAAAAAGTTAATGCTTTGCAGTGAGTGTGTCCAAAAGTAGCATAAGAATTTACAGTGAATAAGTACAGAAACCGCCTTTTAGGAAGTCCTCCACTTTCTCAATTGAACGTATTTGGTCTGAAAAGCTTAATGAACTCGTACTTAAAAAATCACAGCACCATGACAAGTATAAGTTAATAACAAAACAGATGGAAAAACTATCACTTTAAAGTTATGACCATGTTATATATTTCTATTTAGTGATGCTATCCATCAGTCATATAGATACTGTATTCTCATTCAGAATAATATAACATTCATTTTCAGTCCCTTAGCAACTACGACGAGACACGTTCCTTGGTCAAAATTCTTCAGTCTTGACCAACACTATCCCCACACGCGAACTGGTGGCTCACGCTTCTGCTCATTGACATTTGGTCTCTCTGTAGCAACTACTGGTGACTCCCAGTACATGTGATACTGTGTAGGAGCTGGAGAAAAGTTTGAAACTCATTCATAAATGCCCCTCTGAATGCTGTTTGTTACAGACAGCTTTTTGGCATCCTCACCTGGCTATTGAGAAGGGGAGTCTGTTATTTCATTACTAGTCAATTGTAAATGCCAATGTCATTTCCCTTAATGTTAGCATTAAGAGTAGTGAAAAAGAAAATACAAAGAAAGTGAATTTTAGTTCCAATTAACTTTTCTAGGTGTTTTCCACAGACTACTTTATTTTTTTAGTGAAAATACAAAAAAAGTTTGCACTGGAATGGAAAAATACGTTTAGAGACTTCTGTTTACACAACAAGTATTTTCTCCTCTCCAATTTGCCCTTCTTTCACTTCTCCCCAAGTTACTGGCTTTTCAACTAAAACTCATTTCTGAAGCGTAGAAATGTAAGCAATTTTTTCCTTGGGGGAAAGAGGAGTTCATTGCCTTGACAACAATGTCATCTGTTTTAAAACAACAATAAAACTATAAAGTCATTCTTAAAGCCACCTCTGTCAACACGCAATTTATTGGCAGTCACTTTCAGAGAACTATTACAAACAGCTAATAGTCAGAGAGAAAAATAACCTCAAGCACAAAGTACTGGGAAAAACACACCCTAATACATTAAATAATGCTTTGATAGTCATAAACATTGATCATTACCTTATGTTTCATTTACAGTAGAATAAAAGATATTACTGTGAAGTCATTCTTTCGTAAAAGTGCAGAATATTCATCGAGTTAAGATTTGAAAGCAAACATAAAAGAGGAAAACCATGTTAACTGGAACACAACATGCACAAACATTTAACTTTGGGGTATAATCTGAAAAGCAATTATTTGCAGAAATTGCTGTAATTTAACAGCCCTGACTAAGACAGTCCTCCTAGATAATGCCACTCAATGTTAATTTTCACCAAGGCTCAGAAGAAATGCCTTGGTGATGTCAATGAGGGAGCCACTCTTGAACTGGACCGACGCGAGGTTACGCTCCAACTCCTAACTACTCCGTCTACTCCATGTTCGGTGAGCTATTTGTGTACACTTTTTTTGTTAAAAACCAAAAACCATACCTCTAAATAACGTGACACATTTTGCTCATCTTTGGACTTCCTTAACGTAGTGGAAAGTTTTGTTACGATAAAAAACCCCATAATTCTTTATCCAAACCAGCATTCATCCTTCCAGACACAACTTTCCCATCCAATGGAAGTTATTTCTTTTTAAATCCCACGTGAATTACATTATCCGGTCTTAACATATGGTAAGAACAAATGGGAAATGTTCTTATACTAGTAGAGAGACTGAAGTCTAACTCTGTCTAGTAGAAGATTGCACCTCTACTGGCAATATGCTTACAGAATTTAGAATTTCAGATTAGATACCACTGTTTTTTCTGCCAAGGACCATCTTCCTCAAACAAGGCAGATGGCACATTCAAGCAACAGGATTCAAAAGGTATTCAGCTCCCTTTACAAGGGATGAAACAAAAGATGGGAGACAACAGCTTATTTATTATTTGAACATCTGACAGGTGTAACAGGTAAAGAATAACCTTGTACTAAGCTAAAGGCAAGCCTCGACTAATGGAAATCTTTTACTAATGTTCAATAGTTCCATTATTTCTTGGAATGTAATATTAAAGAGACTGTAAGAGATGCAATCTCACAGCATCGCCAACCCCATTAGGAAGCAAGCAGAAAAAGAGGCACGTTACATGCAGAGAACTCTAGGGATAAATTTACTCCATCCATCAGGCAGTATCCCCAGTTGCTAACTATCCATTTAACAGCGTGAGAAACATGTACACAGACGACAAACCCCAAAATGTTTGTCTTACCACAGGTATAGTAGCGTGACCAAAGGTCGAAACGCTATTTAAAGCACAACCAACATCCCTTTACACCCTTTAACCAGGTTCATTTTCACGTCACATTTTCCTTAAACACTCAGACCAAGGGAATATAAAGACTTTTTCTATTGCGGGGGAGTACAAGTTAACTATTTGGACAAAATAAATAGGAATGACTTAAAGCCGTGCACTGCTTCCCTGCAAGAAAAGGAGGGGAGGGGGAAATCTAAAAAGAGTATTGGATGTTCTCTGCATTTTTCTTGTTCTGTTTCACTGCTTCCACGTAGCCTACGCTCTCTTCGCTCTAGGCAAAGGGGGCAAACCCAGGGCAAATCCATCAATTCCTGGTAACTCAGCCAACACGTTTAGAATAAGCCAAACACAAATCCTTTTGCGCTTGTGACAAACTTTAATGCAAGAGTGCAATAATCCTTAACGCAAAACTCCGAAGCAGAAGAGAATCGTCAATGCTATTCTTCCCAAAATTGTAAGTATAAAAGCTATAAACATCCTTAGTATTAAGATCATACAGCGAATGTACCACAGGAACCTAAACGCACCTTACAGTTCAGACAAAAAATATATTGCAGATGTTTTGAAATATTGAGATCAAGGGCATGAAACACGTGAGAAGCATGAAAAACAAAGATACTCAGAAAGATTAAGGAAAAGGCAATCCAGGAGGAATGGAGAAGACATTAGTGAAGACAGATAGGAGATGGAGGGAGCCAGAAACAACAGCCAAAATGGAAATCAGAAGACACAGTTGTAATTATAGTTTTGATCCTCCTACTACATAAGATAGAAACATTTAATTTCCTCACTTTCCCAAGGAAATTTATGTGCAGCATATTAGAGACCCACAAAAAGTAAGCACTCAAGTAATGATCTTTGCTAAGATGTGTGTACACACTCTATGGTATTCCTTTACAGGCTCAAAGGACTCTTTTGCCTATTGATACAAAAAAAAAAAAAAAAAGGGGGGGATTTTATCAATATTCATTAGCCTCTTATTTTGAATATATCTAAACGTATTTGGATTTCAACACCTAGTCAGATGCATAATTAGCCAAATGGCTTCTTCACTTGAACTGAATGTTAATTTCCAGATTTCCGAAGGGATATGCAAACTGCCTTGAAGAATTGATGGGATGACTGTCAGTTGAGTATTTACGTCTTTTTCACAGTATTTAGAAAAACCAATTCCTGAATCAGATCCAGCCTTGCTCCTTCTAGAAAACACAAGCTCAATTTTTGTGAAATTCTCTTTGTCTGGCAAAACTACACAGCGGATATCATTCAAACTGTACGACTGAAGGCTGTCAAATTGTGATCGCTGGCATGAAGCATCCAAAAAGTTAGGTGCAGGATAAAAGACATTATTTTCCCTTAAGAGACCTATATGAGTAGTTGTAAGAACTAGAGATCTATACACAGTCTGCCTAAGACAGTCTATTTTCACTGTGGTATATAGCAGGACGTGAATGTCACCTAATGAAGGTTTAATACTTCCCATATTTTCATGGAGTAAGTAAACCAGATCAGCTAATACAGTTCTGAATCTACAGCACAATCGTACTCCATTTGAACAAACTAAGTCATTTACTTCTGATGTCCAGTCAAGCGAAATCTGCATCAAGTCATCTTTCAAGAGCTGGTGATTTAAATAAACAGCATCACTCACTGTAGAAATCAAAACACTCATTATGTCGCGGCAAATTCTTTGAGTAAAGTGTTTGTTATAGGTAAATATTGTGAGTAAACCCTCTTCAGGAGAACACAGAAGACTAATACTCTGTCCAGCAAAGCCAACTTGAATCTCCTTTATCGTGACGATGGGAACCTCATGAAACATTGCCAAGGGACTCTGGCCGACGTCTTGTTCGACTGACGAAACAACAACATAGAGAACGGAGTTGAACAAAAGCAAGCAAGCAGGTTCTGGATCAGGTTTTTTGCAATTTCCCACAGCGAGCCAATATATACCCTTCAACTCCTCCTTTCTAACACAAATTTGAGGTAAGGCACAGGTCAAAAATTCCAGCACTTTTTCCAGGGAACAGACCTGAAGCTTCAAAAAGACATCAGGAAAATGTACGAATTTCTGTCTTAACACAAGACTGTTTTCCAGCTCTTCATTTGTACAACGGCATGCAAATCCTTCCAAGGGCTTTCTCGCACAAGCATTGGAGATTTCTGTGCTTACACACACCGTGATAGCCTCTTGCACAGAGCATTCAGGCTGAACGACGTTTTCAGTATGAGCTTTGGCATCACCAGTAGAGCGGGACATGTCTTGATTCATATCTGACTTGAATACATTTACTGGCAAGTTTCTTACAAATGGCACATTTTTTATTAATGATACCACTTGTGCACATCTCTCGCTTCTGCCACACAAACTTCTCAACTCCTTAATTTGTTTAGAAACCACCATACTGTTGAACAGCTGACTACCGGTATCTTTGTAAAGGTAGGAAAGCTTACTGAAAAGATATCCCAAACCGTAAGTGTGTTCTGGTCTCACATCAAAACAAGAAGCTATTGACTTAAAAGAAATCAAATCAGAGGCTTTTTGTGTGGGAAGCTGAGAATTACTAGACTGGTCTTCGATTGCTGGGTGCACTGTCTTAAATGGGCTCTTTTCTTCACAAGTTATTATTTCAGAATGCACATTAGACTGAGAAAAGAGAAGGCACGATATGCTGTTAAAACCAGCCTGCTCATTAGCACCCATTAAGGATCCTACAGGAGACAGCTGTTTCAAGTGGGAACAATCAGATTCGGTTCTTGAGCTGTCACAATCCCGAGAAGTCATTATTTTATTGTCAAAATGATTGAAATTTTCAACCCTGCAGAGCGAATAAGCCACGTTATTTAAGTCATGACTTTGTAAAGAAGCAGATAAAACATTCTGATAAGGAACATTCTTACTCTTTAAAGTATTAATATTTTTAGAGTGAATTAAACTACTTTCAATGTCACAACGACAAGCAAAGCTCTCCTGTTCTGAATTACTCCTTTCATTCTCAAATGCCTTCTCTGATGTGAAAGGGGAGGAGATTCTTCCAGAACTGGAAAATAAATCCCACATCTCTGCATATTCCTTCTGTCTTTTATGGTCTCTTACTCCTGCGTTTTCTCCACACAACTCAGAAGCACAATTGCCATCTTTAGACATAAATGGAAAGCCATAATGTGGCTGCCACTGTTGACTTTTCTGTTAAAAATTTCAAAAGAAGAAAATAGAAACGTCTTTATAAAACCTTCTGATTTGAACATTTCTAAAATTGAGGATTGATTTTGATTAGGTTTGCACAATCATTCAAAATTGGTACAATCATTGTACAATCTCTCAAAATTAGAGGGAGAAAATCCAACAGAAGTGATTGAGGTCCGATTCAGGAATGGTTGATCTTCCCAGCCCACCACTGCTTTTCCTTTGCACAGTATCCATTTCACTTGGTTTATGTTTGCTTTACTCAAAAACCACAGGAAAGCCAAAGGGCGATGCAGAAATTTATAAGCCCTTCATTATTTTTCCCACACATGCACAAAAAAGTAATCCTATACTATCCAAGATAGCATAAAAAGTCCAACACAGTTTAAAAATAACACTGTAAAAGTCCAAAAAAAGTCCAAATCAGAAGTGTTGCAGCCCTCCTACTTATTAAGATTTAAATGCATAAAGGTATTTAGGATTTACTCACCAAGACAATTAACTAATTAACCATGGTTCAAGCAAAAGTTAGGCAACGAAATACAGTGGGAGGGGCCTGAAACTCAGTTTAAAAATACATGTATGAATCCTTCATGACATAGGCAAATTTGCCCGATGCTACTTGCTAATGTTATAGACACCCTTACAGTAGTGAGTTCATTGTGAGTCAAAAACATGAAGTGGTATTCTGAATTCAGACAATCTCTCCTCATTAAATGCTTTTATTCTCTAAAAATCAGGAAAAAGATACTGTTTCAAATTATGAATCATGACGAAACAAGGAAGAAACACCCACAATAACACCACACCTTTCAAATAAGGAAAAAGCTATGCCCAATCTGAAAAAAATCACTTTAATTCCAGCTGACAAAATACATTGCTGTCTCTCTTAGTCATTAATCTTGCTGTGAATTTAAAATTCTAATTATGCAGCTAAACATTAAGAAATTTAATTACAGGGCATGCCATAATTTAAGACAACCATTTCATTCTGACAAATTATGACCTACCTCATACTTCAGCTTGCGTTGAACAGTGCCATTATTAAGCCTCTCATTATCCTAAGAACAAAAAAGGTACAGGTGATTATTAAGAAGAGTGCCTGTCTTGTATAAGTTCATTTAAAAGCATTTATAGGAAGAGACATTTTTTTTAATAGCCAAAAATAACTATTTTCTTATTGATATTTATTAAACCACTGGCTTAGAAGTCAATCAACCCAGCCTTTGGATAAATTATATCACCAGTTTTCAAATGAGCATTTGTTTGCAAGTATAAAAAAAAACTACTGTTCTTTTGGTCAGAATTTTATCAATGTATTTTACAGACATAAAATGAAGATTTTTATTTTATCTGCAAGCTTCCTATTGCCATTTGCACACTCTTCCCTGAAAAAAAATGGAATACAACATAAAACAGCCACTGGGAAAAAAAGACGAGCAAAATCCAAAACTGTTATCTCTGATTTACTGCTTACTTTTTCGGTAAACTGAAATTAAGTAAACATAGGAAAACATGAAAACTATTGAACAACAAAACTAAATCAGTGGTTACACATGGTGCATTGAAGGTCAGGATTTCCTACGCATCTCTGCTCACCTTTAAACTTTCTGTAGACCAGGACAGGCTAACATCATTATCCTCAGCTTTATGATGAATGTTCTGGAGCCTTCTCTGCACCTCTTGTTCAATAAAGGCATTTATCCTTCAAGATACAGAAAAGTTAAAAAAATGTATAGTCCTAGATAAAAATCAAGACAGGCTAAAGGGCTCTTTGAAACGCTTATGAACTCTAAGTACTGCACAACTCTTAATTGGCAGGCTTAATGTTAGATGAGTTTTATCCCTCCTTAAGGAACATGGACTTTTGAGCAAGTGTTCGTTTAACAGGCAAAGGTTAACAATTTGTTATCACAATTAGACAGTTTAATGGACCACAGGTTAAGCCACTGCTATGCGTACAGCTCTACATACAAGTGGCACTGAGGGTAAGAGAGATGAAGAAGAAATAGAAGGCTGGGGTTGCATCTTTAGTTACTTAATGGTTTGCTTTTATCACTTTTGCAATATCGGCAACTTGGGCTAACAAAGGTTTGGTCTTCAAACAGAAGGAATGTTCCAAGAGTTGATACTAACAACTGCACGTATAAGTCTAAAAAGAACAGAGAGGAAATAGATTTTAAGTGATACCAGGCAGCTGCCCTATTAAAAAAGGTGTAATATCATTTACAATATCATTTACTTTGTTGCTTTAAGTGTATATAAAACAATACCATATAGACAAGTAACTGTAAACATAAAAACAATTTAAATACATTTACAGTTTCACAAACCTCTATTCTAAAACAAACTGCACAGGAGCAACAGATCACCCTGTTGGCTTTTTAAAGTAAAATACAGCAAATTACTTGCAGGCTAGTCTTTAAGTACAATTACAGTATTTAATTACAGTCCAACTCTGGCAGAACGATCTTTCAAAATATTTCTTTTCTAAAGCTGTTGTTTGCATTCATATCAAAATACTGCAGAAATGCAGGTTACCTACCTATCATCAACTACCGGAGCAGCGGGTGGCTGTGGCTTTGTTGGGCTGGTAGGGGAAGCGGTATGGGAGAGTCTCTCTTCTAATGTTCCATGATTTCCTTTCTGACCACCATCACCCTCGTATATTTTTTGCTTCAGCTGCTGAATTTCCTGGTCCAGGCTATAAAGAGATCTTAAAATGTAATTCGTTTTGGTTTAGAGTTGATTCCCACAGTTCCTACGGGAAGTACCGTACTTACACTGGGATACATGTATGTAAGATTGTAGGTATTAATATTTATGAATATATAAAAGTCATAATTGTTCTTTAAGCATATTTAGATAGGAAAATAGAGGCAGCTCAAAAACACATTACAACAGCAGTATTAAGCTAAATAAAACAGCTTCAATAACTTCCAATGCAAAAGGTATCTAACTCAGCACCTTAAATATTAATTCATAAGACTTAACCTATCTATTAGAATCACTTGAATAAACTTTCCTCATTACAGAACTCTATCAATGACCTCAGTTATTAGCTCCCAGTGTGAAGTAAATGAATAAATGTGGGGAAAAAAAGTAAAAACTCAAAATACAGCACTGATCCAAAAAACCCAAAGACAACCTAAAACATATCTATGGCAAAACATATCTATAATAAAATCTTTAAATTATGTACTATACGTATAAATCTTATTTTCCAGTTATTCCTTCTGCCTGTATATACATTTTTGAAAATTTACTTACAAAATAAAACATCTACTATTTATTTTGTATATACCTAATAAATCACCTTTTGAAATTGAAACCTCCTCACTTTCTTTAACAAATAAATTTCATACCAGCCAGATTTATGCACAGAATAAAATATGTAAAATTGGATACCGCATTTTTGACTGAAAATGCCTGAGGCATCTAGTATAAAATAAGAAGCACATCTTGCAATATTTATCACTTAGTCAAATTAAACTATATTATAACAAAGTAATCTGCAGAACACACTTTTCACTTGTAATGTAGCTGAGATTAGATTAGTAACACAGTAATAATCTTTCTCATTTCCATTACAACTTTTGTCTCTAAAGGTAATTGTTTTTCTAGAGGTTACTTGAAAATTAAAGAATAAAAGAAAAGAAGTTCCTGCAAAAGCAGGGGAAACTATGCAAAGTTGGGATTCTACCTCTTATCCCACAATTGCATATATCTAAATTGAAGTACAACGCCACAACTACTTTACTCCATCCTGGAGGTTAAAACAGGAAAAGAGATGACGAATGCTGAGGCTTAGGCTGGAGTAAAGCAGGCTGAATTGTTACTTCATTTTTAGAATACTTTTTGCAGCACTGCCAGAAGCCATCTGTTTCTTTTGATTAGCAGCAAAACAATCTTGCATCCTGAGGGAAAGTGGATGGGAGATGGCTGATGGATATAGAGAGTGTTTGCATCTATGGAAAATCAATTTAACCACAAAAATCAGAATTACACTAAAGGAACAAAGCTTATCTCTTGATTTGTAAACATCCTACTAACAGAAGATACCACTTCCTATAGCTATCCAGCTGTGTGATGCATCCACCAGTAAGTACACTAAACTGCACCTTGCCACTTGTGAGCGATACATCCCATTGTCACAAAGACGACTCTAAAGCCGCTTTATGTTCATTCTATTGCCACAAACCTCCTCCAGAAAGGACAAAACGCGTATGCATTATTCCAGTACAAGTTAACTTCAAATTATTGTTTTGAGGGTCATCCCTGTAGGTGAAAGAATTTGAGCTAACATATTCAAACTGGGAAAAAAAAACATTTTATCCAGTTACGATGGACTTCAGCTCATAGAGCATTTCAAATGAACATTGCATTTAAACATTTTCAGAGAGTTAACACTGATCTGAACCAGAGCACATCATCACATAATGGTATCTAGATAAACAATAGCATACATGTATAATTCATATGCTTACTATGGCGCCCAAGACATCGTGTACTGTGAAGAGTAAACTCAAACACAAATGCCATAAGTAGCCTGGAACATTTAACATACTATCATGTATATTAAGATCTTCTTCTGCCTCAACATTCATAAAAACATTCTGACTTGAATTATTCACGCCACTGGGCAAATCACTGAAAGACTTCAAAATTTTATTTAGTTTGTGCAAGAGAACTTTAAAGTAAAAAAGAAAAAAAGAAAAAAAAGAAAAAAAAGGGACCTTTTCACTTCCTCGGTGTCTTTTCCAAACCTCAGTCTCGTAGCTGACAACATATTTTTTTCACTTATCACACAACCCAGCAATCTCTTGAGGGCTGTCTATTTTTGTGGAACCTCCAGTTGTTTATAGCTGACTTTAGTCAAGCGAGATGCTTAGTGTAGAAAACGAGATTTTATGTTCAAGACAATTATGAAAATTAAGGGCAATATCCCCAACAAAATGATAAATCAGGATTGAAAATGCTTAACTAAAATCCACCAATGTAGCTCTAAACGTTGAAAAAGTGACTTCTACACAGGGTATAGAAAGGAACTATTCTCTTCTAGTAATGGTTTAAAAGGAAAAGGATACAGAAGAGCTCTTCAATTTGGCTACAGCCGAGTTTCTTTTTTTAGGTGGTTTTTCTAATCAAGCATCTGTTTGAAGGGCTTATGAAAGAAGAGTCATATAATTAGCGGAATATTAAAAAAACAAATGACAAATGCTACCTCAAGAAAAAACACTTCATTGTTTCACCAATGATCACAGGTTTTAAAGCTCTAGTATTAGCAAATCAGACAACACATCTAAAAAAGGCAATTCCGCCCTTTTTCCATACTGCATGGACTAAATGCATTAATCCCAGTGGATTTTGGCTCAGGCCAAAAATAAAACAAAACATTTCTTCCCCTTCTTTCACATAGAAAGATCCTTTCTTACCTGAATCACTTTTCTCTGAGCCTCCCATAGTTAGGCTGGATGTTATGCTACCAGATATCATGTGTACATTGCTTCTGTACCTAAAAGGGTTTGTCAGCACATAGGGCTGTATGAAAGCCTCTGTATATTTTCCAATAAGCTTACAAACCACCATCAAATTTTACATGGATATATGGCTATTCTATTTTATTTAGCCCTGAAACCAACCACAAAAAATTAAATATTACACCTGTTTACTTTGAATACCAGAAGTGTTCAGTACATCATCAGCTGAGAGAGACAGTTGGCAGTCTACTGGTAACTATCAGTCTCCAAATCTTGAACAAACATTTAGCTTGTTACTAATAAAAGAAACAGAATGTTACATACTAATATTTTAAGAGAAAAAAGTTGTTAGACGGTACGTGTTTTTGTAAGGGCAGAACATAAGGTTGGCTGAGCTTTCTAAATAGGTAAAACCATTTATTTAAGCACTGTGATGGCTAATGCAAATACTTATCCCATCCTCAGCATTATAGTATCTGAACACAACAGAAATTTATGAGTGAGCAAGAATCTTTTAAAAAGCAATGCAGAGTTTCAATTCTGGGTAAACTACTTGAAACTCATCAAGAAACTCAAATACTGGGACACAGAACAAGTCGCTCTCGCAACATCTGAGGCATAAAATGATCCGCTTCTTGAGGATGGGTTCTAGTAAATGAAAGCCACCACAACACCTACCGTTCTCGGTCTTGTTCGAGGGCTTTCTGCTCAGCTTCTAGACTAGCCTGCAGACCTGCCTGTTCACTGCAGCTGTTGTTCAAGGTGGCAAGCTTCTGTTTCTGCTCTTCAATTTCCAAGTCTATCGTCGAACGACGTTGCAAAGCAGAGTGTCTCCTTTCTAACTTAGCAACAGCTTGCTCCAGCGCCTCTCTCTGCTGTTTTTCCCTTGATTCAAGGATTTCTTTTTCCTTTTTCCGAACCTTTTCTTCCTGACGAGCTACATTGGCTGTAAATTCAAAGGTTTCTTGAAGCTGCTGCAGCTGACTTGTGCTAGCTTTATACTGGGCAAGCTGCTCTTCTTTTTCTTCTATTTCTTTCTCTATTTGATAGAGAGTATTATCCAACCCTAACAAGCCCCTATCAAGGATTTCAGAAGCTCTTTGTTTTTCTTCCAGCAGAGCTGGCAAATGATTACTCTTCAGGTACTCAAGCTGGCGTACTTTAGATTGGAGCCTGTACTCCGCTGGCTTTATCTTGTCAACTTCTTCAGCCTTGAGTACGGCATCCAGAAAGTTTTCATCATCTCTCTTGAGATTTAAATGTTCTTCATGTGCAAATTTTAAGTGTTCCAGAGCTCTTTTTTCATCTGCAATTTCCTTTTCTAGGTGATCCATTTGTTGAACTAAATCTTTCTCCAAAATAGTCAACTGTTCCAATTGTTTCCTTTTAAACTCTATGAAATCATGCTGTGCTTTTTCTAACTCTTCACGGTTTTCATCACCTTCAGATCGGGCTTCCTTGACTTTCAAAAGAGATTCTCTAATATCTTCAAGATCTCTTTTCTCTTCTTCAACTCTTTGTACATCCCCCCTCTTCAGGAGCTCTATCATGACCTGCTTCTCTCGAAGCTGTTCTTCTAGATGAGCCACCAGCATCACCTGCTCCCTTTCTTGTTCTTCAAGTCTCTTTTTTTCTGATTCCAGCTTAACATACTGTTCATCTTTTTCCTTTTTAAGTTTTTCCAGTTCACGGAAAATCTGCATTTTCTCTGCTTTTTCATTATGATTAAGTTCTTGTAGTCGCTGCAACTCCTCTTTGACCCGGGAAAAAATTTCTTCCTGCTGCTTTTTCTTTTGAAGCTCTATCTCCTGTTGTTCCCGTAATCTCTCCTCTTCAAATTTTTCTTTTTCGGCCAGCAAATCCTTTAACCTGCTCTCAATGTGAACACTTCTCCGTTTCAGGCTCTCCTCCTGTTTTCGAATTTGCAGCTGTACTATTTCTGTCTCTTTGCGCTGTGACTCTACTTCTTGCTGCATTCTTACAAGTTCTGCTTTGTCAGATCTTTGTTTTTCTTCCATCTCTTCTATTTGTTTCCTACAGTAGAACATTTACATGCAATATTTAAAACTTTTCTTTTTTTCCAAAAGACAACATATCCCACAGAAGTTAAAAAGGTTTGGACAAGGATTTTGCAGTATATATAACGGTTTCTTTTTTTAATAGTTTTGTTTTGCCACAGGTTAAGATCTTACATTGCTTGGAAGTGACTCAATGCATGAGACAAATGGTAAAGAGATTCATATAGTCTATTTCAACATAAAAAGTTGTGGATACATGATGTTATAGGAAGACATGTTACATGGCACTTATGTTAATAGAAAATTAGACTGTATTAGTTCTGTCAAATCCAATAAAATTATTGACAGAACACATTCATGCACACAGTGAAGAGTAAATATATATTTTTTCATATACATACATTCTCATATACACAAACTTGTATAAAAAGACTTGATTAGAAATTTGCCTCACCAAATTTAAGTCACAGATGAATTAAAAGAAATGTCTTCTCTTCAGGTGAACCCAACTGAATTATTGATAAACAGGATTATAAGATTAGGAAGAGAGAAATTACTTTAAGACAAATTATTATGTCCAATGCAATCTCTCTTTTAAAGGTTCTAGTGCATTCCAAATGAGGACAGACTGAGACTTGAAGGTCACCGTTATCCCCATAATACAATCGCCTGAATACACGTGGAGACAACCTGCAAGTCGGTTGGTTATTTTGCGAGAAGTTAAAGTCAGATAAATTAAAGCACAAGCAAAGCAACTTCAGAGCAATCTGAATTAAAATCCTATCTACATAACAAAGAGGATAAATATCAGTGATTGTGTTGCATCATTTTCTGGAGAACATCTTCTAGTGCTTCAGAGTTTCAGGGTTTTTCTGAGTTTACTTAACTTAGTCCAACTATATAAACAGCTCTTTCAAAACACAGCAAGCAGTCTAAAGCTGAGATGGCAGAAAGCGTCTTTCAGCTTATGAATCTCATCAATGCTGCGATCTGCAACAAGGTGAGAGCTATTACTTCTAAAAAAATCTTGGCAGGTATGATGAGCCAGAACAGCCAGCTCAGATTGGCAGCTGACAACAACACTTTCTTTTGTACTTCAAACTGATTTTGAAATAATGTTCTGATTAAGTATGATTGGTATGCCCATACCAGCACTACAGTTTTATTTAAGATAAGCAGAGTTTATATTAGTTTTTCCAATCAAGATTCAATCCAAAGGCAACTAAACCATAAAAAAAAGATCTGAATAAAGAACGTAATTTGCCATCTTTTAAAATCATACCACGAAAATTAAGAGTAATATGTTACATTTATATAACCTACTCTCCTCATACCTTTGTGTTTGGTATTTTCTTTGCTAAAGGTCACAATTAGCTACAATTCAGCATGTCTATCCGTTACTAATCAATAAGAATGAACAGTTCAAGAAAATAACCAAATTCTTCATAGAAGACAAACCAAAATCGAATTATTTATATCAGGATCCTCTGCTTGCTGAGTAACACCGTGATTCCAAATTAATTATTTAAATGAGTCTACAACATGTATATAAATACACACACACACGTAAAGACCACAGAGAATGTTACCTTTTACTTTCTAATTTTTCAAGCTCCTCTCTTTGTTGTCTCTCGAATTCTAGCCTGATTTTAGAAAAAGAACACAGTAAAAAGGTTATTATTTCCTGAGTATCACAAAAAATAGGAAGATATGATGCAATTCAGTGTCTGTTTAGAAGATTATAACAATGGTACAAATCAAGAGTTTTATCAAACTACTTTCTACAATAACAGAAAATATTTCCTTCATTAGGATTACGAATTAGATATCATGCTGTCTGACACAAATACAAACAGAAAAGTAAATGAATTTCTGGGGGGGGAAAAGAACTATTTAAAAAGTAAAGTTAAACAAGACAGATGAATGATTAGCATAGCCTCTGCAAGTTAACTACATGCGAACATGGCAATCAATACGTAGAAATTGAATTGCTCTACCTTAGACAGATCGGTCCTTTTACAGGGAAAAGACTGCCATGGGAGGCAGGGGGAAACAGAGCGATCAATTAAGAAAGGAATTGATAGAAAAAACATATTAGCGGTACAGAATATTATAATGTCAACAACAGTTTGTTTTATTAGAGGTTAAATTGGTTAGATTCATAGAACATTCGCCACATTACAACTCAAAAGTAAAATTTAAATAATTATTCTTTCTAAACGCATTTTTCAAATGCCAATGATAGTTAAATCGATGCTCCTCTTCCCATGGTTTATTAACTTGTCCACTTCTGAGAAGGGAAATAGCTTCGAAACTATTCTACGGCATGCCTGTAGTTCTTCCTTTTCCTCCCGAGAAAAAGAAAGGGGGGGGGGGGGGATCAAACATTACTATGATGTAATCAGTGGAGTTGAAAAACCTCAAATTCCTGCGAACTGCAACATTCAAGAACAGAACACAATTCAAACACATTTATCCAAAATATTTTGAGATTTTAATTTATTTAGTTTGATAAGGTTCTGAAAAATTATGGGAGAGTATTATATGTCATTTTTAATATCAGCTCTTATTACAGTTGTACAGAAGTCCTTCTCTTAATTTCCTTTGAAAGATTTATGGTTTTTTTAAGGAAATTTTTCAAAATAAATATTAAAAAAAGCATAGAGAACCTATATATGGACTGAAATATTCAACCAAATACACAAATATCCAGGTATTTCAGGCGTGCTACAGTTGAAGGAGTTTGCAGGTTAGTGAGACAGTCCATAAACACTGAAAAAACGCAAGACTGCACCACAAGTTAACTTCAAGCATTCGACGAACTGCAGTTTAAGATGTCATGACCACAATTACATAGACAGGTTTTTTAAAAATACGGTATTTTTAACGTTTCTTTCTAAAAATCATACAAATGCTTACAACAAAAATGAATTGCCCTTGGAAACATGAAAAAAATACACCAATAATCTAATGTTTATAAAGCAATTTAAATAAACTTTGATTCCTACATGCTTAAGAAGCATCTTTCTAACTGCTGCAATACTGGAGAAAGACTAGTTTAATTAATTCCGTTTTACCCTATTTCTCACAAATTCATTTTTAAAAATACCTTCTACAATGCCTAAGAGATTAGCAAATACAGATTTTTACACACAACTCACAACATCTGGAGCCTTCATGTAAATGTCTCACCAAGAGCCCCTTCACATTTGCATTAAGACTGTCTAGGATGGGCACTTCTGGGCACTATCTCAACATTACGGCACACGGACGGTTGACAACAACTTAGTATTTTTAATCTTATCGTAATTTCTGTAGCAGCAATGCAAAATCCACAAAGTTATGCAAAGAGAACAAAAAGCAATCTTAAGGGACCTTCAGAGAGCAACAGCTTAATTTAATGGTTACCATGCACTTTTTTTTACCCTTTTATTTTTTTTTAAGCTATACCTCAAAAGCCCTCGCTTTGGCTACAGTCTACCTCTGGAATTCATAGCTGTTAGTTATCACTTCTTACCTAGGGCTTGGCTGACAAATGCCACGATATTCATCATTACTTCAGTCCAAAATAATATAGACCCTAGGGAATATAGCTCTGGTCTGTGGAAATGCAGATGTCCGTTGGGCGCTGTCAGATGTAGACCATCTTTGCTTAGACAGCTGGCAAAGATGATTTACAAGTATTCCCATGCTTGGATAAGCCGTAATGAAGTAAAATGTTTCGGATCAGCTAACATAATGTGCAAAATCCAGACCAAAAATCTTTTGATATTTTCACTGTCCTATAAAACACATAATTTGGCAAACATATTTTATATACGCATAAAAATGGTAACTAGCTTTTGATTGAGATCTGATACAAGAAAATGAGCCATCATAGCAATCATTCTGATATAAAAACAGGCCAGTGGTGAAAACCCTGTAATTTTTTCTTTGAGGAAGTATCTCTAATACCTTCAACATTGGTGTCAAAACAATCGGTTTTACCTTACATTAAAATGAAGCTGGTGGTGCTCAAAAGGTTGTTCAGGAAGGAGGAATGAACTATGCAGAAGTGATTCTTTCTTCAGTGAAAATGGCTATTTCCCAAAGCCAAACATGGATTATCATCAACACCCCAATCAACAGTTTCCAAACGCTACACCTAGCTGTTTTAAAAATGCACATTTAATGCATTTTAGACAAGGAAATACTCCTATGAAGAGAAGGGCTAACGCAGCCTGGTCATTTGCTGCTACGTAGATTCAGTGGTGCCTAAGAAGGTCTGAGCTCCACCAAGGGCTCTCCTACCACGGGGTTATTCCCAGTGCCTCTATTCTTTATCAAAGGTGCTCACGCTGCAGCCTTTATTTCCGCAGGGGTAATAATGATGCCTGTCTTCCTTAGCTGGCTGCCTATTTTCTCAACGTATTTAGGAATTCACCACTTCAGACCATTACCTCAGCAGTATTTGCTTCAAACTGGTTATGAGTTCAAAGTTATTTCAGGACAGAAGAGAATCTAGGGAGGCAGGACAGGCTGTCAATGATTGCAGAAACTTTGTTTCTTTAAGAAGCTAGTCAAAAAAAATCTCAGCATCACCAAAAAGATCACTGGCTATAACAAATCACTCCCAGTTTTACAAAGCACAGATGCAAGACTGATGTTTTCCAGTTTAGTCTATCCATAATAAAAACCTTTTTCACATAACCTCTACTCCCTTTATTAATGTGAGCACTACTGTGAATAGAAAAAAAATATTAGCTTGAAATTAAAAAGAAAGAAACATACGGATATTAACGACTAGAATCCACTCTTTCTTCTTTTGTAGATCTACCACAAAGGAACTTAATCAGTGTTGAATTACATAGTCACCATTTTCCTGGAAAACGTGGCATATCTAGTGATAAGAGCAGTGTAGATAAGCTGCAGAGAAAGGAAGTCAGTTCTACCCGCGCAGTACTACAATAGCTTAATTTACACAGCACAAAAGTGCGATCTGGTACTACATCTATTAGGAAAGACTAAGTACTGGCAGGACTACAAAGATGTTACAATGCCGCTCAGTAGCCCAATTTATGAGAATAATTTAAAAAAAAAAAAAACAAAACAAAAAACCCCACGCCAGATCCATGACAAGACCAAGGTTTCTCATGAGTGGTTTTAGAGTTACAGTATAATGTAGCTCACAAAAGGGCAACAAATGAAATCTTCAGCATAAATCTATGTGCAAAATTCTATTTTATGCAAAGCTTATTATCTGAAGCAGTGTTGCATGACACCAGATTACAGACAAAGACTGGGAACAAGCAGAACAAAGAATTTAGCATGTTAAGCCAAAATTTTATGCAACTATCTCCACATATGGGAAATCAACAGCCAAACAAAAAAACACACAAAGACCACCCATCTGAAAACACAATTAAAGATAACACTGATTTTCACACGGGAAAGATACAGATACAATAAGCAACACCCATCATTCATCTGCTTTCACAACAACTGAAAGTAATACCCCACAGGCTCTACTGCCATTGATTGCTAAAGATGTTAGATCTTACAAGCTGTTTATTGCAACCTACAGAAGTTGCAAATTTAGCTGCCAGCCTTTAGGTTATCAATGCTGAAACGGGAAGAAAAGGTGGTCTTGAAAGTGCTAAATTAACAATACGCAGAATGCTAGTCACCTACAGAAGTCACACAAATAAAACCAGAAGGCCAGCTACTGAATCTAGATCTACACTGCTGGTGGGCAGTACACCAATATATTATGACAAACGGATACTACAATCTATTGTAATAAAGGGTCATACCAAAGGACCACATCCTACATTGTTCCCGATAAAAAAAAAAATCCAAACCAAATTTAGTATAGGATATTCTTCTCCATTTGCACTTTTGCAGGAAGCAAGATGCTCGCCCCCACCTAATGCCTTGGGTACAATTACCCTGCCTTTGATACCCAGAGATCAGATTTACTGAATGTTTTACCCAGGCTGAACACAGTCACCACTCAGAAGAATAACCGCTGCAGCACTGCACTTGCTAAGCAGCAGTCCCAGCTGGAAGTACAGAGCTCAAGCATTCTGCAAGCCGTCTAACTCTTACAAAAACGATGCCATTGGCTTTGAATTATTACTAAGGCCTAAATGTTTGGGGTCTGCTTTATTCAAAACAGATTCTTCTCTTTAACTTGCATTTACCCCAGCCATCCGTTCCCCTCAAAGTAACACTTTCTGCAGAATTACATCTTTGGGACAAGCTCACCACATGATCAGAAAAACCCCAATGCTATCACAAAGGAGGAGATGGAAAGAAAACAGTGTTAGTATCAACATAAATTTAAAATTGTCATGGAACCCCAGCCTAAGCTAAAAAGCTCGTGTTGCCAAATTGCTGTCCATAAAGATGCATCAATTATGGAAGATGTTTTCTTCTACTGATTTGTAAGACCAGGGCTCAGTTAAACTGCAGTGCAAACTTCAGAGCCCACCTTCTCTTTGCAGCAGTCATAAAAGCAATAAAAACAGCCATATTTGAGGTTATTTGGTTTGGGTTGGGTTTTTTTGTTTGGTTTTCTGTTTTTGTTTTTTAAAGTCGCTGATCTATTAGGATGACACCCGCCTCTGCACCCGCCTCTGCCAATGTGTATTATTAGGTATGTCAGCTATTGTTTTAAACATAGTTAAAGCATCTAAAGACAGGGTTAGAGTTTAAATTATGAATATGCAACCACGAGCTTCCTGGCTTAGAAAAACATACGTACATAACAGTGACTATGGAACCACCTCAGATAGGTTTTATTGCTCACAAACAAGCGGCAGTCATGCAGACCTGCATTCCTCCTGTAATGTGAGCCTTAAGCATAATCCTTTCTTCTGTTTACAAATTAAGCAGGACAGAATATCTATTCCTGCAAGCCAGTTCACAAAGATTAATTGAATGCAGACTAGCAGGAGAATATCAATAATTAACCCTCTGCTCATAGTTTATAGTCTAATAAAACACAGGCATGAAAGTGTTCAGGAATATGAAGAGTATTTCACCTCATCTTATCCTCAATTTCAACAGCAACAGCGCTCTCATAATCACACCCAAGAAAGGAAAATAAAAGTTACAAGAAGTGTTAGACGGGAAAAAATGGTAGTGTTTCTAAAAATTGCTGCATACATTGATAACATAATTACATTATTCATACTGTTTGATTTCCAGGAAAGCAAGGCAAGATGTTTGAAGAACTGATAAGGAAAAAAGAAGCTATATTCCACAAAATATTTTAGGGGAAAAAGAAGAATTTGCTGCAATCTACTTCATCATAGAGACAATCAAATAACACTTGAGACTTTTTCTTTTTGTTTTTGTTTTTCCCATAAGGGTCACAGGAAAACTCCTCTCTGTGAGACACAATTTGGCATTATCTGAAGACAGTATGAACTCCTTGGGCAGGGAATCATTCTTGAGCCTACCTTCAACTGGGCCTTGCCCATGTTATTATATTTTGCTGCAAATCTGGAAGACTAAAAGTGAGGCAATGCTGAAACAATCTGTCCTACTCTATGCTGACTGCAAAGTCAAGGTCAGTACTGTGCACTATAATGCAATTATTCATAACAGTATTGTAACAGAGTAACATTATTAGTCAGGGAAAAGCCCACAGTAGCTGATCAATACCCAGAGGTAACAAAGAACAGCCAGGAACTTTCCCCAGCCCACAGAAAATACAATACTAGCAACTGTGACTAGAAATTTTCAGATCAAACTATTAGAAAAGCTCAAGAAAAATATACATATACTTTCTTGACCTTCTCTTTCATCTCTGAAAAAAGATGTAATTTATGAGCAACTAGCTCACTATCTTGAGATCTCTGTAGGTAGCTCAGTAGCACAAGAGTAACAGTCACATTTGAAGCAATGTTATTACACATATTCACTGTATTTAAGACATTGTTTAACTTGAAGTTATTATCATCTGTCCAATCTCCCCAAGTTCTAATGGATAAACAGCAACCCCACAGTAAAATCTGGGAATAAAGCTGCATTACCCAAGCCTGTAATTCAGTTTACGGCCAATTTTTCAAAAGCACATAGGTGGTTAAAGTGCCTCGTCTCACACTCAATTCAAAACACAGGCACTAGCTATTGGGGGGAAAAAAAAAAAATCAGAACAAAACACTGTCAATTCTCTGTAAGTCATTTTAAGAACACTGGTAAAAACATTAAAAACAGCTTCTCTACAATAAGCACTTTATGTCATTGTAACTGTATAATAAAACTGTTTTCCACATCCTAACTTGGCCACCTACTAGGAGGTATATAGGTGAGAACATCAGACATTCATTTCCCAGCCTTTTTATGCTTGTATTGGTATCATATGAACTCAAAAAACCTTAATTTTCACTTTACAATGCATTTTTCTCAGGAAAAATAGTTAACTTGTAATTCTGAAGAAAACATAAACGTAAAATTTGCCATGTCATTATTGTGCTGAACTGCCTTGGTTATAATGCAAATATTGTCTCCCAAACTCCAGGTACCACAACTTTCTTTGTGTTAGATCTATCAGTGTGGCTATTTGCTGGTGCAATTACTCTTCTTGCATTTAAGTAGAGAAATCCCACTTAAAAGCAAGTTTTAAGCAGGATGGAAAGTTTCTCAGTGTCCCTTCACCCCATTTTCTAGCATGGACTAGTTCAAATAACATTTCTGCAAAGTTCTGGCTTCATTCAGAAGCCCATTATTTAACAAGCATGTACTATTAACCTGAGAACAAAATATTTCTATTACTGCCATTTGGAACATTCAAACCACTAAAATGAAGAATGGTTGCAACTTTAATAACCGCATTTTAGAATATACTCACCCTGGATTATAAAGCATAACCGCTGACAGGTTCTCACAAGATTTTGAAAGATCTGTCATAGACAAGCTGAAGGAAGACAGCAGTCCACTCTAACAACAGACCATAAAATAAATATATTAGGCGAACACTGACATGCTTGGAAACTCTTACTTTGTTTGATGAAATATTAACTAATGTATGTGAAGCAAATAAAAAAAAGTATTCTACAACAATCGACTTACGTCTATATTAATAAGAAAATTGTGAAAAGGTTTAAATTTCCCCAAACACTGATTTAATCTCACCTTTCTTTTTTCCCTTAGCTTAGCAGCTTCTTTGGGGTGGTTAAAGCGAAACATATTGGTTCTTCCAAGTAATATAACAGCACCTGATGAGAAAAACACACACCATTCACTGACAACATACTGTACCTGAAAATGCCAAGTAATTTTTCAGACACACAATATGTAAGCAAAGACTTCCATTAACCAAGAACAAAATGAAAAAGCATTTTGACAATTCAAGTGTATAACGATGCATAGTCAGAGCTACGTTAACTGATGTACACAGTTTATTCCTTCCTCTTCCTACCTAAAAAAAAAAAAAAACAAACCCACACATGTTCACGCACACAAAGGTCAATCATGTTCACACAGTTCAGTTAAAGAATAAATATAGGTAGACGCAGCAGTGGAAGCAGCTGCCCCAATTTGATCTATAAACAGTGCTACTTTGGAAGCCACCAGTAGGTACCAGATACAATGGGAACATCCATAAATGTGACCAAGAACAAACTTGTCCATCCACTACTGATCGCAGTCAGGTTTGAATCCACGTACACAGAAAGCTCCAGATATCCGTAATTTATACTCTCACTTACCTTTTTCTTCTCTATGTGGAACAACACTGAAGTTTATCATCACTCAAAATGGGATTATTATACTTTTATACCCAATAGCTATTTTCTGAGGGAAGAACCTTGAATAATTCATATTGCTCAATGCACATCCATTACCGTATTTAATCGGTTAACATACAGGTCACAAATAATGAGATTCTGGGCAATTCATATCATATTTTAAAGACAATGGCACCAAGATTAATACATTTCTACTAAGAAGTATATTGTCAGTGATGTCTCACTACTGTCATAACATGGAAGTCTTCCAAGTTAACCACCACTGAATCAAGCATTTCTCTGTTGGTGGGTATGAGGTATTTTTAAAGAGAGAAAGGACTCCATTACACTCACAGTATGAAAAAACTGCACTTAGACTGTTCACTACAAACAAATTCTTACCATCTGAGAATGAAATGCTGTCCTTAAAAAGGAATGCTCCTCTTAAAATTAGCTTAATTAGGAATATCAACCCAAATAAGGTCATCCAGTCTTGGCAAATAAACGGCAAAAAGCACTATAGTCACAACATCATTTCTTGCTGTATATACAACACCTCAATTTTGGACGACATGAACAGTTTACCTCAGTCTAATCTTAAAAAGAATTACCTTTCATAAATCTGTACACAGGTTTCTATTGCAAAGTGATTTTGATACCACCTCTAATTTATATGATGACCTTTCCTTCCAGAAGTGCACTGGGCATAATTTTATGTAAGCATATTAAAAGGGATCCCTGACGGTCATGACTGCTGTAGCGAAAGGGCTAAAACTGTTTTTAGTCTACCACTGCTTCATATGCTCACAGTTGTCCCAAACATTTATCTGTTCCACTCTTGCTGGCTGCCTGGAGGGGGATTTTATGACAGTGAGGACTTCTATGAAATTCCTTCAGTTACTTTCAAATGAAGGTAAAAATAATTAATTGTAAACATTTTTTACCACTTTACTAGGTGGAAGCAACTTAAATTAATTAATTAAAATTTCGGAATGAATACAGTTATAGATATCTGTTCCTAACTTCATGAATTTAAAAGAAAACAGGTGAGAGAGGCTTAACAGCAAGCACATGACAGTCAAACCCAGATGACGGATCATATGAACAACTCCTAGGTTTCTCTTTTAGTAGTTCTCTGAATCCTATGATCACTTTTGTATTATTCTATTATTAAGGAAAAACTCTACAATCTTAATGCCCACTTGACAGAACTTAGATAAGCATCAGCATCAAAGTCTCTTTAGGAAAAAAAGTCTGGACAAAACCGTGCAGTCAAATATTTCCTAAGCACCAGGTTCGACTGTCAGCTGTTGTATAATGCTGCTCTTCATCAGAATGCAAGTATGCAAAGTGCAGTGTAAATGTCGTCATGGAAACATAACTGGATTTGCTATGGGGTTTGCTTTCCATTTATTTACTGTAAGCAACACTTCTCATTCTCCTTGAATGTTAAATGGCAAAGAAAAAAGGTTTGTCAAATACAGTGATAGTACTAAGAACAACAACAACAAAAACTAAGCAAAAAAGTCTTTATCATTTGTGAAGCTCTGATCTCGCAATTTAACTGGGTGACTCCAAGACATAAGTGACCAGAGAGCATGGGGAGGGGCGGGGGATGGGAAAGGGGGGAACAATATATATAGATATAGATATGTATCTAAGAAAAATGCCTGTTGAATGTCATCAAGCATCTCTGATCTACACAGAGCAATCTTTCAGAACTATGCAAACAAACATATCGATAATTAAGATCTTACCAACTTCTAAAAGTCACCTTTTTTATTTTTAAAAGTTTTGGTTTTTATTAACAAACTATAAAGAAAAACAAGGTGTGGGAGGTTAACTACAGAAGAGTTGGCAGTTTGGCCTAAAAACTGGAAAACTTGGTTTCAGTTGAGGATAAATTTAGAATCATAGAATAATTTACGTTGGAAAAGACCTTTA